>NW_028253259.1:0-63881 GCF_964263255.1 Lissotriton vulgaris
CCGATAGAGACACGTTTTGTGGCCCCCTTTGAAAAACTGCCGGTATTACAGCAGGGGTTGCAGATGCTTGTACAGCCTATGATGTAATAGAGATCACATGGTGCACATGAAGGAATCATCGCAATCCTAATGGGGCATTCCCTCATTTGCATAGGGTGCGGGTTCCAAGGAAATGAGGGAATGATTTGCACATGCTATGTATTATAGATGAGTGTGCTAAGGTGAAGGAGCTGTCAGGGGGCACTGATTGCATGCCACACATGAGGTAGTGCAGTCAGTGTGCCCCCAGGAAGTGAGGAAACAGACCAGAGATGCTCCTGAAGGTGGGTGTAGCCACTGCCTGCAGAAGATATCAATCCCCTTTTTTTTAATATTGGCCACATTACAGCCTGCACAGAATGGTTAATTCAAGGATCCAGCCTGCCTTTCACTAGCATTTCCCCACAGAAGGCGCAAGTCAACTGCTGCTCTGGGGCCAGCGCATTGACTGTAAAAAGGCTAATTTGCCCAATTTGCAGCCACCTAACCTATTTAAGTGTTTGCCACAATGCCTACAAGACCAGTGTGTGCTTTATAGAATACCAGCACAGGACTGTTAATCTCCAAAGGCTTGCAAACCAAGTTTTGCGGACTTCCGTATGAGATATTCAGATCTGATTTGACGAGAGAAGTTGTTCTGCCATCGTGAATTTTGAATCTGTGAACCTACAACTGGGTCTTCGAAATGGGAAAGCTGTGGAATTTCAGGCCGCAACCTAAAACATTTTTTTGTAGTTGCTATTACATAATGGGCAAGGCACAGGAAGAAAATAGTGCTCACAATCTAAATAAAACGAACTGTGCAACACTTGAAGTAAAGGGGCCAGTAGCCATGGAAGGATACAAATGACGACATGGCCATAATACGGAGGTACTAACAAGCCCCATAATCAAACAGACAGCAGCATTTACGAAAGACAATGACACAAGCCAATTAAAAACATGGCGGAGAGTGAGCAGAGCTTCCACAGAGCTTCCATTCCTTACTCCATTACTGCATGCCTCGCAAAGCGAGCAGCACATGTGCGCTGCCGCTATAGGCTCGACCTAAAAACAGTGCATGGTCATCATGCAGAGTAATGGCAATAAATGCATATTGACCTACATAGCTGTATATATATATATATATATATATATATATATATATATATATATATATATATATATAGCTGCAGCGAAGGTAACCCACTAGAGGGTGTTAATTGGCAAAATGAGACCTCAAAAAATGAACTGCCACCAGGGGAGGAGCACTGAAAACCCCCTATTATGGAAATGCGCAGGGGAGATGCGGTGGCCACTAATCACCTCCACTGACACGGCCTCTGAGGAGAGGCAAACAGCGGCATCAAAGCGCGCCAGGCCATGGACTTTAAAGGGATGTTAAGCTGCCTGCTTGGTTTAAACAGAGTTGTTACTCACCTGCAGTGCTGTGCGACCTCAAGCTTCTGGGCATTTTTGGTTACATGTTATGCGGCAGTTCCAGGCCGCAGAGGGGTCGCACTGCCCGTAACCAATGGGCATTAGGAGAGAGGACGCTTCCTCTTTCTGAAGCTGCAGGGAACCTTTAATGAAGCCGGCAGAGTCTCATCCAAGGCTCAATAGGGGGCCGAGAAAAATTGTTCATAATTAGCTGCAGCGGAGGTAACCCACTAGAGGGCGTTAATTGGCAAAATGAGACCTCAAAACCCAGCGTGCATTTAAAAATGAACTGCCACCAGGGGAGGAGCACTGAAAGCCCCTTATTACGGAAACGCGAAGGGGAGATGCGGTGGCCACTAATCACCTCCGCTGACACGGCCTCTGAGGAGATGCAAACAGCGGCATCAAAACACGTCAGGACATGGACTTCAAAGGGATGTTAAGCTGCCTGCTTGGTTTAAACAGAGTTGTATGTTGGGCATTTGGACAACAAAATTATTCACACGGCGCCCTGCCGTGGAACTCGCTCCATCTTGTGAATTAAAGAGGCTGCGCAACGCTGAACTGTGCTCTGTTGCGATCAGCACAGCAAATGTGGATTGATTCAACTTACCTGACATCGTGGAGCCCACTAAAGGTGTTTTAATTCAACTTAATGCTGCATGAATTTAAAAACTGGCTCGGAACCCACTGTGGGTGTTTCAATGTATTTCCATGGACCACAAGTCCCTGCAGGCACGAAAATCAACGTGATGAACGTGGCCCACTGAGGGCAGTACAGGTGCAAGCAATCAGGAAAATTCCATCAGCCGGTTTTTAGCAGCTGCCCTGGAAGAAGAGGCTGCTGCCTCGAAACCCGTAGGCAAACGAAATAAAAGTTCCTAACATGCCGAGGTTTGTTTCCATGATTAATGCCGGAAGGTGACATATGCTGGGAGTGCGAGTTCGAAGCTCTTGGGCATTTGGACAACAATAGATATATATATGGCTAAATCACTATGAATGATGAATGATGAATCTCACGAAAGAGTCAAGATCCAAGCATGATATTGATGTAAGGGCGACAAAATAGGTATGCCCACTGGGGCGAAATCTCGCATTCAAACAGTGAAAGCATTCAATACAAATAACCTTATGTGAGAACCCAAATGCACTGTAACCTATAATATGTGGCAGAAAGCTATGAGTAACGGTAGCTCAACCCATAGCGCGAGCACTCGGCAACCAGGAGCGTATGCCTGACCACGGGTTTGAGGCTGCTAAGCTGCCGCGTCATTTTTTTATTTTTTTATTTTTATTCTCATTTACGAATTTCTTCTAATGACGTTTGTTTAAGTATGATGTTTATTTAAACAGAGCAGCTTTATTTATTATAAATTCCGCATAATGCTCAATGTAGTAATTGCGAAGAGCGCAATACAGGATACAAGTATGACTCGTTATAATGCTTGACATATGCTGCCTGAATATTAATCATCCGTTACAGAATATGGGTAACAATGATAGATTGAAGCATTCAATTGAATTAACATGTTATAAGCATACTTTAGCCCAATAATGGAAACAGAAGGCGCAATGCATAGCTCCAGACGTATGATGTGTTGGTAGTCTGTTGGCTATGTTTATCATGCAATTAAGTCATGTGATTTTCTTTAAAAGTATGGATGTAACTGACCAATGTACTCGTGACAAAGGGAAGGCTTTCCCGAAACGCGTCGAGTGGGATGTGAATTAAATCCATTTTTGCATACAACTGAGGCTTGGACATCGTTCTTTCTAACCTGTGGACGAAAAGTTGGAATATATATATATATATATATATATATATATATATATATATATATATATATATATATAACCTACTGGCGGTCGCCAGTAGGTATATATCGTTAGGACCTAGTTACCATAGGAAATCCCCAACATTCTATTGGGAATAACTTTGGCGCAGATTGAGGAATCAGAGTGTAATTTTCCCTAAAATTGCTTCGCTCCGCTCCTTCCCTGAAAGTTTCTGGGGGATTCGTCAAGCGGGGGCCGAGAGAAAAGGGGGTCCCAAAACGTGTTTTCCCCATGTTAATTTCCGTAGAAACCTTTAGACACGGCTACAGCCCGAACGGCGGAATGGAATGACACCAAACTTGGCAAAATGGTAGGGCCTGGTATGCAGATGTGCCTTTGCTATGTTTAGTGAAAATCCCTCCAGTAGTTGTTGAGAAAATTGAATTTGAGCAAATTATATATCTATATGCGCTCACCGTACGCACACCGTAAGTGTACGGTACGCGTACCGTACGCATATGTGCGCGTACCCTTACGTGCGCGAGCGAGTTTCTGATTGGCTGGCAGTCGACTGTCAATATTCCAAACCAGGAAGTGTTGGCCACCATCTTGTTTTTCAGGAGAACTGAGGCACAAGAGAGCCCAAAACAAGAGTGGAAAACACGAAAAGGGGGCCGGGTAGGGACCCCCCCCCAACCCTCTAGCCCTTCTCAGGAGGTCCCAAAAGGACCCCCAAGGGCAAAAAAAAAAAATGCAGGGTACGGCACCGTACGCGTACGGTACACGTACCGAGTGCGTACCCCGCGATTTAAAAAAAAAATAAAAATTTTTTTGCACTTGGTGGTCCTTCTGGGACCCCCTGAGAAGGGCTAGGGGGTCAGGGGGTCTCAACCCTGCCCCCTTCTCACATTTTCCACTCTTGTTTTGTGCTCTCTTGTGCCTCACTTCTGAGAAACAAGATGGCTGCTCAGGTGGTCCCAGAAGGATAATAACATATATAAACGTTATCCGCTAATAGAATTAGAATTTACAAAACCTTTGAAATTTATTGAAAAAAAATATAGGTTTCACGCATGATATAGTTAGGAATTAGCATTTAAAAAACCTTGCAAATTCACTGAAAAAACCATAGGTTTCAAGCCTTATATAGTTAGGAATTAGCATTTAAAAAACCTGGCAAATTCACTTAACAAACCATAGGTTTCAGGCCTTATATAGTTAGGAATTAGCATTTAAAAAACCTTGCAAATTCACTTAAAAAACCATAGGTTTCAGGCCTTATATAGTTAGGAATTAGCATTTAAAAAACCATTGAAATTGCTCCTATATAGTTAGTTGTACAAACTATATTTCGCGCACCCGCAATACACTGCTGATGATGTCACATATTACATCATTCATGACATCACTGATGACATCTTAAATGACATCACTGATGACATCACTGATGACATCTCATTTGACATCACTGATCACATCACTGATGATATCATTCATGTGATAATACGATGCACCTCCTCACACTCTAATATAACCTTTGATACACCCAGTGTTAAATACAGACTACCATTCTTGAAACCATTGACACACCAATACCAGTTACTACATACGCACTCACTGATTCCTAGGTCTACACACACATTCACTCATTCACCCATGGAATCACTCATACATACAGTCACTCATCAATACAACACTATCATATGCACTCATACACCTATACAGACACTCACACACTGCCACTCATCCAAACGACACAGTAAAGGGTATGAATAAACTATACCGAACAAATCAAGAAATAAGACTGATTTGTTGCTCTAATTAAAGAGCTCTAATAAACAAACTGTAGGGCCAGCACCCTGTTTTTCAAAAAGTATTATATGGTCCAGCTGACCCCACGTCCCAGGACCTACCTCCCCACTTTCACAAAGTTTAGGGCAGGTCTTTACCCGCGAGAGTGTTACGGGCATCAGAATAATACGTGTTCCTAACTCAACGTGATTTATCAAGTGGAGGGACATTCTGTTCCTCCAAGGGTATGTCTGAGAAAGACACTTTGTCGTTTTCTGAAAGTCATATTCAGTCTTTAATAGCTTCATCCCCTTTCTCCAATATTGCCTTAAGCACCTCCGCACAACAACAAAATGAATCAGATCAATTAATTAGACGAAGCAAGAAGCATATTAGAACAGAGCTTGACGGAAATTTTCTTCTAAAGCACCTGAGGGGAGGCACAATCCCCTGGGGCCTTCAGGTAAAAAATGTACCGGTAATCTTCACGGAGGATGCAGAGTACAAAAAGGGTTTCAGCTGCATAAATACAAAGTGCAGCAGAGACCAGATGGTTCACACAATAGAGACAGCACAACGACTTTGTCAAAAAGAACTACAAGAAATCGAAGAATTTACCAAAAGTATTCAAGATAGCCAGGTGGTTCCTGACGCTAAAACACTCTTAGAAAAACTAGAAAAAGAGATTCTGTCCATTAGGGACAATACTATACACAACAAGACCGCTCAATACAAGAGGGACTCAAAATCCTTCACACTAGAAAAGGCATATCCTTTTCTTAAGGACGATTATTACTCACAGGCTGATTCGCGTGGAGCATTATACAACTACCAAGGGCGATCCTGCAATAGGTTTAAAACCTTCTCAGAAACATCATCTTCATCTGACTCATCAGGCTCAGAGACAAGAGGCAATACTAATAAGAAACAAGTCTCTTTTTTAGAGAAGGGGCAACAAGGAAAGACAAGGCACAAGGTACCATGGGAGATGCGCACTCGGAAAAACTTTTACAAATCATAGGGGGGCCTTCAACTATAGTCAACTTGTCAACCAAAATTCTAACAACAGACGAAGAGTCTGTGTTAAACTTGGGACTAAAATGTGTCCCAAACCTACAAACGGATTTCACAAAAATTAAAATGGAAACAATCGCCTTTTGCCGTAAGATACGACTAAAGGCTTTTTTTGCCCATCAGCCATCATTTACTGATAATGAAACAAGGGGACTAAGGAATAAATCCACCTTTATTCCTAGCCAGAATATCCCTAAACAGATCTATGCGTTCAAGCAAGTTGTACTGTCATCTATAAACAAGCTCGAAAAAAACAACAAGTTTGTTAGGCAGAACATAAGCAAAGGTCAACGTGCAGCACTGAAGGGACTCAAAGATGATCCCACAATTGTAATCAAACCTGCCGATAAAGGCGGAGCAATTGTTTTATGGCCTAGGGACAAATATCTGATGGAGGGCGAATCACAGGTTAACAACCAAATCTGGTATAGGAAATTACAAGAAGATCCAACTAAAGAAATACAAGGGACAATAGCTGAATTGGTTCAAACAGGCAGAGATGGTGGTTTCGTGGGACCAAAAGAAAGTGACTTTCTGGTAAAGAAGTTTCCACGTACACCAATATTGTACTTCATGCCTAAAATCCACAAAAACCTCAATGAGCCCCCTGGACGACCCATCTGCTCAGGGTGCGACTCGAGCCTTGAGCCGCTTTCGAAGTATGTGGATTACTTCCTCAAGCCTTTTGTGAGTAATGTAAAATCATATCTAAAAGACACAACCGATTTTTGCGTCAAAATAGAGGCGATGGAGTTTAACCCTCTCACCGAAATTATGGTCACCATGGACGTTACGTCCCTCTACACGCAAATTCCCCAAGGAGAGGCGTTAGAGGTAATGGAGATGTACCTGGAAACTAGAGACCGACCACATAGGGTGCCCACGGCATTCATTCTGGAACTTGCAGAACTGACATTGAAGAAAAATTATTTCCGCTTCCATGAGGAATTCTTCATACAAATCAAAGGGACAGCCATGGGCTGTCCTTATGACCCGGAGATGGCTGTATTGTTTATGGCTGAATATGAGAGCAGATGTGTAGTAAATAATAACCCCTACAAAAAATGCATTAAACAATGGCTAAGGTATATCGATGACGTGTGGCTCCTGTGGCACGGGAGCCACACCGAATTGGTAGAATTCCACCAGTGGCTGAATAATAAACACCAGGACATTAAATTCTCCAAGGAGCATAGTAGATCCAAAATGACCTTTTTGGACGTAGAAATCAGTTGTGTTGATGGTCACCTAAAATCATCTCTTTTAAAAAAAAAGACAGACAAAAATACCATTCTCCACCACCGAAGTGCGCACCCAAGGAACCTAAAAACCAATCTACCTTACGGGCAGCTACTTCGAATTCGAAGAAACTGCTCAGAAGTAGAAGATTATGATTTACACACACATACATTTTGTGAGGAAATGACTACCAGAGGCTACCCCAAGAAATTACTTAAACACGCTGACAAAAGAGCACAATACACTCCCCGGGAGTGCTTACTCCAAAGTAAAGAAAAACAAGAACTGGACAAAATAGTCTGCGTAACAACGTTTGGTCCCCATACCCACAAAATCAGACAAACAATATTGAAGAACTGGCATCTATTAGACGAATTAGAATGCCCCTTCCCCCGACTAATTTTCGCATATAAGAAAAATCGTAGCATTGGCCAACAAATAGTGCGTGCCGATGTTATGATTGAAAAACCCAAACATGACCTACTCTCAATATGGGGCCTGAAGCCGATTGAGGGACATCATAGATGTGGGAATTGTTCATCATGTGATACAACGATTGAGGGCAGTGAATTCCTTCATAAGAACGTAAGATGGAAAAATGAAGGGTTCTCCAACTGTAGGACCCGGAATGTTGTGTACGCAATCGTTTGCGGTTGCAATAAATTGTATATTGGAAAAACCAACCAGCAGGTGAATACTCGAATTACACAACACAAGTCACAAATAAAAAAACAAAGTGATGACCGCCCCAATGGTCCAACATTTCACAGAAAGGGGCCATACTGAAACCGATTTCAAATGGACGGTTCTGTACACAACGACCCACGCAAAATACACTAAAGATGTTGATGATGTCTTATTGAGAAAGGAAGCTTATCTAATATTACGATTCAATAGCATCCAAACAGGTTTGAATACCATGTCTGAAATTGCCAGATTATAAAGATTCAATCCATCTCAAAAAGATGTATAACGCTCCACACGAGAGACCTATTGCCGATTATCCCTGATCAGCACACTCGACACTGAGGGACTACGCATCCCAGCATTCCAGGAATCACGTGATGAAGGTAAATACCACGTGTTTTTTAACATGGCGCACTGACGGACTGCTGCAGTGTTTGAGTGTAGCAGCTCGGAGTGAGAGGGAACCGGGTAGGTGAGCACACATGCGGTAAGGATTAAGAAACAGCGTGGGAGAAGTTGGCGGCAGCTAATTTCTTATTTACAATCTTGACAGGATTGCGAATAGATCATGAACCCAGGGGACTCAGCATAGAACACGCCACATTAAAGAGAAGTTGGAGCAAGCATGCCAAGCTCAGAGACAAAGGTATTTATTTACTGCTGGGGGCAAGGCGTTTCAACATTGAAAAAAGAACGCATCAGTCATACAGATTATTTTCTTTAGGCAGGCGGATAGGATCCCTGCTATGTCCACGATCTTGAGGCAGAAGTGGAAAAGTGCATTTACGGTGTGACGATTAACATCGAGACAGAAATAACCACATCTTAAAGGTAGAATCTAAGAGTGTTAATAGCGTTATGCCACAGGCAACGCGTTTGAGCTAATAACTAAACTCAGACTATTGCCATCTGTCAGTATCTCTAACAGAGACAAAGAGACAGAGTGAACCCCGTAAACCTGCTACAAACTAGAACAAAGGTACACCTTTTGTAACTAAGTAGCACAGTGCAATATAAAAGGGATGTTAAGAAGGTATAGACCACCTATTTCTTTTTTGCACACAATTTGCAGATAACAAGTGATAAAGCCCTGATGAGAACCTGTAGAATGAGAAAACAAGTTCGAAACGCGTCGGCAAAAAGGAGTCAATTAACTTCTAGCAGAAAGGAGCAAATTAATCTTTGGATTGACTAGAATATTGATTAATTCGCATAGTCAAATATATTTTTCTTTATTAAATTTGTTTCTATCTCCTTTTGAACATGAATTTTTATCCTTTAAATATTTGATGAAACACAATGCAAAGATTGAATATTTGATGCATAATAATGGTGCAATATGTATATAATGTGCATTGAATGAACTGTTGCTTTTATGTATAATGTTATGAATTAAGTATATGTGTAATGTCTAAATGTTATGTTTTTCTCATGCAAATGAATTTCTATTGACCAAATGAAAAAGTAAAGAAAAAGTAAAGGGTATATATAAACTATACCGAACAAATCTAGAAATAAGACTGATTTGTTGCTCTAATTAAAGAGCTCTAATAAACGAACTGTAGGGCCAGCACCCTGTTTTTCAAAAAGAAAAAGAATTGCAGGCATTGTTCCATGCATTTGAAGCCAGATGGAGTTGCATGCAAACTGTTTTGTATGAATGCAGTTGCGCTTTCAATTTCCCTGGCCATTAACACAATTTATTACAGGTGTGTTTGTTGTGTTATATCTAGGACCCCAATCAATATTGTGACCTTATGCCCCTATACGGCTATAATCAATAGGTATCAATAGGTATCAATAGGTATCCCCATAATGGCATGACCGATCAGAGCCATATTTCCGTAACTCGTCTCTGCAGCTCATTACAGTACATAACACAGCAAAAGCCTCTTCCTAAAGATTCCTCGATAGCACCGAGTTCTTTCAACAGATAAAAACCACCAGTAACCTGGGAAAGCCCCGATTGCTTTGTTTTGATTAGTAATAGAACTCTAACGAGCACTGTAAGAACGACCAGTTCTTAGTGACATCTTTATTGATGTCTTATGTCCAAAAACGTACGTCAAACAAGGCACCTTTCAGGTATAAATAATACCAACATTGTCTTAAGCAAACACAGCGGTGGTGGTGAATATAGGAACAGAACAGCTGTCCCTTGCAGAGCCCAGCAGATGCGAGCAGATGCGAGAAGCCCACGGACGCTGCCCCTCCTCCTCCTTGACGCGCTGAGAGAGACGCTGTCTTTTCTCCTGCCGAGAAAATCCAGCTCCGGCGTTTCCAGCCTACTCTTGCGAGTGACTGGGATATCGAGTCCTGAGAGGAGATACAAGACCTCCAACATTCTATTCCAGAGGTACAGTGCTGAATAAACCCTTAGAGAGAATTCTTGAAGCAAACCCTTGGCAAAACCAAACTTAACTTAAACTGCTACTTACTCCCTTCCACGTGTTAGGCTTAGGTCAGGTACACTGGGGTAGGCATAGTTAGAAGCACCAGTTGAGTACGTTAGCCTAATGTATATATGAATGTATATATTTTGTTCCTTTTAACTATCATATGGCTAAGAAACCATATCCATGCTTTTACAGTATTATTTCGCAATACTCCTTTTACTGTACGCACTTTTTATAATAACAAGTCTTGCAATTGTGGCAATTCATTTCTCTTGTATGAGAAGAAAGACTGTTCAATAAATAATACCTTTTATTGAAAACGCCTGTCTCTCTATTCTCTGCATACTGGTGAAAGTAATCTTGCACAACTGACTGAGTGAAATACCTGTCTATTGTTTCACACGACTCTAGAGATTGACTCTTATTCTGAGGAGCAAAGTTGTCATGTTAATGCGGTTGTTGGAAAACTGAATCCCTTCTTGTCTGTACCAGAGAAGCTGATCACTTCCTATTTAGCCAAGAAAGTTTCCAGTGACCTCTGATCTAGCTGGTACAAACCCAATTAAGTTTAATATAGTCAGTAGAGACCTAGAAGACCGCACTTCTACGTCTACTCTGCTGTTTATGTTATTCCAATGCGCAGGGCCTATAGGGAAAATAGGAACTACACTACATGGCGCCCAACGTTTCATAAGGCGATAAAACTAACGCAAGACATTAGAGTAACTCAGTCGTGCTTTTTCACACTGACCCTTTCTCCCGTAAATACTCCAATAGACGTCTGGAGTGGGTGAAAGGCTAAAATCCGCCCGAACTTAGTAGGAAGAGATTCCTATGTAAAGCTCTGGTTTATTCAACGTTGAAGGATATAGTGCTCCAAAATATTGTGCACCTAATCTTTGTCTCCTTGAAACCTGATCTGCAATAGTAAAATGCCAGGAGAAGGCGGGAACAACGGAACCGCTGATGCCACAGTAAACGCGACTCAGCAGGGTCCCGATGGTACAGGGATTAATGAACCGGGTGCGATAATCATCCCGGTAAACATAAGAAAAACTATAACGTTAAAACTTATAGAAAACGGACTGACCACACAAGGTGGCACAGTCGTCTTCGTGATAGAGGCACATGAATATCGGCAGACAGAGGTATTCTATTCTTGGATAAAATTTCCAGCCGCAACACACGAATTCCACTATTACAAAATAGAGGAACCTCCGGAAGAGTACGCTCCTTTCGAGGAGATTGAAATCCCATTAAAATACCAAGAGCACCTGCTCTGGGTTAAAGGCGCCCTATAACACAATGATCACATTACCAGGCTCGGCCCACTAGGTAGACCAGGAGTAACGTGGCCGGTTCAAGCCAGCTACACACCACATCCGGACATTGAAAAAATGTCTAAAGAAGAGCTGTTAGCACAGCTAAAAACATTAATTAAAATACATAGACAGTTAGTCCAATATGTAATCCAGACTGCAACAGTCCAAACAACTGTTAATGGTCCACACCTGACCCCTTATCAGGGGAACACAAATAAAATTACACCATAGAACATACAATCATGTCTTGGTAAAACACCCATAGAACGGGAACAAATTTCCTTTCTGGTTAGCGCAGAAAATTACTCAAATAGAGGCAGTATTTCCGAATACTACCCCTATTGAGAAACACAGAATTCTGACCATCTGCCTTCCAATGGGGGTCGCACCACACGTGGAGGACTGTGACACTTGGGGTACAGTCTTTGCTTCCATTTACACAAAAACACATGGTGTTCCGTCCATGGCGGTAATACCAGATGTGCTAAAACAAATTCTGAATGAATACGGTCCAGAACCTGCTTTAACTCTTGGTATGAAATTACTGAAAGACTTCAAGCAGGTCTCGGCTATATTACTAGCCAATATAAAAGGAGAAGCAGCATCTGTGGCGATCCACCAGAAATTGAAGGAAACAGATATAACAGATCAACCAATTGAGCTTGCCAGAATCATAGAAAAATGCTATGAAGAATTAGGTAGAGACAGCTTGGGTGGGAAACCAGTAAAACCCCAACTACTCGAAAATCCTGAAAAATTATTTATTAAAAATAATCAAAATACTCCAAAGAAAAATTGGGATGGAAATAAACAGTCCACTCCCAAGGAAAAAGTTTTCCAGTCCAGAGGAAGGTCTCCTCGACGGAGGGAAAGAACTCCGACTCGAGAACACCAGTCTCCCCAGAGGGAGCACTCTGAAAAAAGATACAACTTAGAAATAGGGATAACTTGAAAAAGCCTGATAGATATCAAAGTATTGATACACGTCCCTCTCGATCTTTTTCGCAGAAATCAGAAAGAAGAGGACAGTCAGACCCAGAAGAGCACACCAAGTCCAAAGACAAGGAACCACCTCAAAGTAAAAAATCACTATTTCCAAGAAAGAAGGTAGCCAGTATTAGAGTAATCGAACATGCCGAGAATACTGAGGACACAGCTGAAAAACGGAGAGTGGGCAAAGACAATGCTAGACAGTGCAGCAGAAATCAGCATAGCTCGCAAGATCCTGATGAGTCATCTGGAGACAGTGGACACGAATGAATACATTTAAGTAGAAACTGCCGACACCAGAGTTAGCGAACCTCATAAGATATACGAAATAACACTGCGTATAGAGGGAGATAAGACTAGACAAATAATGGGTCTTTTTTGGGATAACCTCTCAAAAGGCTATGACATCCTGTTAGCTGAAAAAGATTGGCCCCCGGAGTTTGTCAGGGAGTGCCCTCGTAGCAAAGAAATGATTATGCCTGCCTTCTTGAATCACATTCCGATTCACACTAAATATATATATGCAAGGAAATGGGCAGTAGCCCAGGCACCAGCATTATATAAAAATCATGTAGGATGGGATGAGGACTCTCCTCCTCACAAAATCCAGTTAAAATGTCAACCTACTGCACAAAGGCAGTACCCAGTTGAGCAAGAAGCTAAAAAACAAGTCAGGGAGATTTTAGATCAACTTGAATACCAGGGGGTGATTGAAACATGCACCTCTCAGGTGAACAATCCTTTGTATCCTGTCTCCAAACCAGACAATTCATATTGTCTAGTCTTGGACTACAGACATCTTAATTCGTGTTGCAAAACCTTTGCGGTACAGAACTCGCACAGTGCGGCACTAATGAATAACATAGTTCGTAAAAAATACAAAACGACATTAGACATATCTAATGGTTTCTTTTGTCAAAATATTGCACCAGAAAGCAGATACTTGACCGCTTTCTCAATAATGGGGTCACAGAAAAATTTCTCTAGGCTCCCACAGGGATTCAAGAACAGCCCAGGACTATTCTCAGCCAGAGTAACAGAGTTACTACAAATATATGATGATGAGGCATTATCTTATGTGGATGATATCTATCTCACAGACGACGACTTGGATACTCACTTGAAAAGGGTGAACACCATAATACTTGGTTTCGCAGCAGAGGGATCACTGAAATAATATCGACTGCCAAAATATCGACTTGCCAAAATATCGTGGACAAAATATCGACAGTCAAAATATCGAGTTTGTATCTACAAACAGGTAAGTACAAAAATATCGAGTACAAAATATCGTTAACAAAAATATAGATGTAAAAAATATCGACTTTATTAAAAACAGTGTTAAATTAAATTAATATTAAATTTTAATTACTAAAATATACTTAAAACGACTTAAATTAAATTATAATAATAAAATAATAAATGAAAATAATAAAAATAATTTTTTAACATCTTATTTGTTGACCCTGAACCCTAAAAATACCCCTTTACCCAAAAACCCAAAACTGACCCTGAACCCTAAAAATACCCCTTTACCCAAAAACCCAAAACTGACCCTGAACCCTAAAAATACCCCTTTACCCATGACCTGAAAACTGACCCTGAACCCTAAAAATACCCCTTTACCCATGACCTGAAAACTGACCCTGAACCCTAAAAATACCCCTTTACCCATGACCTGAAAACTGACCCTGAACCCTAAAAATACCCCTTTACCCATGACCTGAAAACTGACCCTAAACCCTAAAAATACCCCTTTACCCATGACCTGAAAACTGACCCTGAACCCTAAAAATACCCCTTTACCCATGACCTGAAAACTGACCCTGAACCCTAAAAATACCCCTTTACCCATGAACTGAAAACTGACCCTGAACCCTAAAAATACCCCTTTACCCATGACCTGAAAACTGACCCTGAACCCTAAAAATACCCCTTTACCCATGACCTGAAAACTGACCCTAAACCCTAAAAATACCCCTTTACCCATGACCTGAAAACTGACCCTGAACCCTAAAAATACCCCTTTACCCATGAACTGAAAACTGACCCTGAACCCTAAAAATACCCCTTTACCCATGACCTGAAAACTGACCCTGAACCCTAAAAATGCTCCTTTACCCAAAATTTATCAATATTATTTAATTACCAATTAATTATTAATTAACAATAACAATAAAGTAAATATATTAGAACATTAGGTGTAATTATTTTAATAATTAATATTATTTTATCAAAATTAATTACTTAAAAATAACACAAAATTATATATATAAAAAATGTACTCTAATTAATGTAATTAACTAATTACAATTAATTAATTAACAATTATTTACTAATACAAAATATATTCAAAATTATATTAATTAATTAACTAATTAATATTAATTAATTATCAATTAATTATTAATTAAAAATAATAACAAACATATATTAATTAATTAATTATTATTAAATTACTTCCCACCCTATTCCCCTATAAACCCACAACCCGCTACAGAATTACATTACGCAATTATTATCAAAACAAAATTCATGTAATAAAATATTTAATAACATTAATACACACTATTCACACATATTATTACATAAAAATACACTATAAAATATTATATATTATTAAAAAATCGATATTTTTGCTATCTATATTTTATACAGTCGATATTACTTCACTTACCTGAAAAACGATATTTTTGTAGTCGATATTATGTCCAGTCGATATTTTGTCCAGTCTATATTTTAAACTCGATATTATGTCCAGTCGATATTTTGGAGTCGATATTTTGTCTCTATACCGCAGCAGAGGGTTACAAATTCAACTTTAAAAAGTCTTGAATTTCCCATCTAACAGTACTATTTTTAGGTTACGAATTATCAAGTGAAGGAAAAAGCCTAGCGGACAATTTCTTAGAGAAGTGCGCTATACTCCAAGCACCAAAAACGCTGAAGAACTTACCATCGATTCTAGGTTTCCTGAATTTCGGAAGAACTTGCATTCTAAACTATGCTGAGAGGGTTAAACCTCTCTATGAATTAATAAAACCTGATTTTAAACCAATCAACTGGACTCAAAAACACACAGAAATTTTGAGATCACTGCAAACAGACATATTAGCCAAAACTAAATTAGAAACACGTGACAACACACGCAACCTTGTAATCCGAGTCATCCCAGGAAGATGCGGATACACGTACCTAACCTCTAATGAGGGAGAAACGGTACCAATAGCTTACAAATCTCACTTGTACACACAAGCGGAAAAAACTTTCAGTCTCACAGAAAATACTGTGAAAGCAGTGCAGACTGCTATCGCTAAAGAACGAGAACTAGCACAAGGCAAAAGGATTACTGTTCTCACAGCAGAATCCGCCTTTGAGGCACTATTCAGCCCAGTAAACCTGCCTACAGTGTCACTGGATCCGAAATGGATACAGTGGGAAAATTCTCTTGCTGCGGAAGATGTGAAATACTATTTTGCTCCGCAATTCAAAAAACTGAATGATTTTAAAATATGAACAAGAATATCCTATGCCATTCAAAATTCTGCCTCTCCAACAGTACACCTGTATCATATATACAGACAGATTTGTACAGCATTACAATGTAGAAAATAAAACGTACGATGCAGCCTGTGCGATTGTTAAAGGTCGCTGGCTGTGCGGTAAATTCAGACCGAAAATAACAAAAACTGAATCACTGAGGAAATGTTCAACTCAGCGAGCTGAAATCAGATCCCTAAAGATGGCGCATGAAAATGCCGAACGCGAATTCCCGACACTAATCGTGTGCGATTCGCATTTTTGCGTCAACTCATACAATAATGATTTGCAGAACTGGATTCAAAATGATTTCAAAGATGACACAGGTGCCACAATCAAGCATAAAATGCTTTGGAAACAAGTAGTTCTTTTACAGAAAGAACTACAAAAGACTCACGTGATACACACTCTGAGTCATCAACGTGATGGCGTTCACGTTGCAGGGAATTCATTGGATAATACAGCCACAGCGGAAGCAACTAAACCAGCTTCCGTAGCCACAAAAAAGCGTTCAGAAAAATACATAGACAGGGAAACCATGCTGGCAGTCAAAACGTCTCTAAAAGGCGACTGTGCAGCACTACCCGTGAACTATCCACTCAATTATGCATACGTAATTGATGCAAACTCCGTTCCTTTTGCTCGAATCCCTGGAGTGGGGGATAGGGTAATTCCAAACACGAACCGGAGAAAGTTACTAATAGCAGACATGGGTGAAGGTCCAAGGCATAAACAGATGAAGGAATCTCTGACTGAATTACAATCAGAGTACTGGTGGCCGGGGATGAGCGTGCAACATCAAATATTTGTGAATAACTGCCAAGACTGCAGCAGAGATCGCAGTTGTGAACCGGTCCAACCTGTAGCCCAGATACCTTTTATGGACAGGGTAATGCTGTCTATACGCAAGAATGCGCCCCATACTGCTTAAGACTATACATTCACTTAAAATGTGGCCCAAGCGCTCGGCTGACGCCAAAACTGTTATAAAAGATCTGCGAGTCTTTATCGGCAAAAACGCAATTGCCATGTTCCATTCTGACCAGGGTCCTGCTTTTAGCTCTCAAGCTTATAAGGAGGCCATGGCCAGTATGGGTGTTGGGTTGCGGTTCTCTTGTCCATTTCACCCTGAAGGAAACAGTGTAGTGGAAAGAAAAAACCGAGACATAAAGCAATCTATAACAGCGAAGGTATTAGGTTCAGGTGATGGGTGGGTCAAACATTTAACAAGTGTCCAAAGAAGTCTTAATAATTTGCCAAGAAATTCTCTAAAAGGTTCTGCCCGTACGAACTATTGTTCGGAACTAGAATGCTTGTTCAGGACCTTGATAGTCAGGCTTCAGTGGTAAAAGATGAAAATAAAGACTTTGACATGAAAGTTCGTTTGGCTATCTTACAGGAACTGAATGAAACAAGAAAATCCGTAAGCAACATAAAAATAAAGCAACAGCCAACTACCACTGAAGACACACCACCTGTCCCAGCAAGGCCTGTCTGGATTCCAAAGATTGGGGATCTGGTCAGAGAGAAAATAGCGGTGAAGAAGGAATTTGGGCCTTCTTACAGAAAAGCAGTACCTGTCTTAGCAATCAACGGAACAAGATCAGTAGTACTACCGCCCCTTGCTGGTAAAAAGGAGAACCGAGTTGTATCAATCGACCTGGTAAAACCACAAGCATGTGGCCTATAATCAACAGTCGGCCAAGTGGACTCCCAAGAAACAATAGAATACCCAAATTTGCAACAATCCAAGAGGTTCAAACTGAAAGACTAATCACATTTGATAAACCTGCAGTGCACAGAGAAGGACTATGCAATAATACAATGGAACTCGTGCCTATTGAAACACAGTTTGAATCAGTTCATCGTGAAACACCAGTCTACAATGATGTGGCATCAGAGTGTGCTAATGAAAATCAAATGGGAAATGCTATTCCTACAATTGACAGAATTGCCTCTGCTTACTTCATCAATTTCGATAACTTTTCTGAAGATCAAAGCAACACTGAAGTAACACCAGAAACAAAGACTTTTAAAGAAAAAGCAACAGAACTCTTTCATCAACTCGAGGAAACTTATCTTGTTTCTCCATGGTTAGAGTTTTGGTTTGGGCTAGGTGTATTTTTCCTCCTGCTCTGGCTCATCATGGTACTTTGTTTGGAAAGATTCATTGAGGGAAAATACAGTTCAATGGACACAGCAAGTCAGAACATCAACTTAGTTCTGAAACCACACAGATCTTCCCATGTGAAGAAAAGAGAACTATCTTCAGTAAATGTCACAGCCATTCCAATACCCGGCGGGGTAGTTTGGGTCAAGACTGACTATGAAATATATGGCCCGGTCGAGATCTTGAAATATCCTCACCAGTTCAAGGTTTAATTAAGTGACTTTGTAAAACCAAGTACATTCTCTGATGATTGGGATTTTGAAAGTATAAATAATATGATGTCTGATTTAGTGTTGTCAGCAAAATTTACAGAACATGATTATTTGCAAGGTTCATCTAATTATGAGCAAATGTACTGCTTCTCACATTACGCTGACCAATTCGTACATAAATCTGCTCAGCCTAGAAATGTTTTTAAATATAACCAATGGGAACATTGTGCTACTCCACCTAAAAGCAGTTAAAAAATGTTTTTTGAGAAATTCCAATACTTCTCAGGGTTTAACACAAGTAATGCAGAAACATTTTATTATAAACTGTTGGATAAAACAGGGACAAAAACCATGCTGAAAAATACTAAATTAATATATTCAGAAGCATTTTATGAAAAAATTATGACATTTGGTTTTGATTTCTGGAAAAACAACATCGAAACAAAAACCATCTGGGGTACAAAAGATTGGCAGGTACAAGGCCTAGAAGCATTATTTCGAGCCTGCATGATGCCAGAACAAATAATGTTCTTAAACGACACAATTCAACAAACAACTTGTCTTGGCCTAGCTAAGATCAAAGACCTTAACAAACCGTCTATTCCAAAGCCAATGCCTGATAATGCAACCACAGATATTGAAATAGACGTTTCAAAAATTTTACATCTAAACAGAACACATCCTGATTGGAAAAAGTGGTTAATCTGGCCTACTGACATGAACAACTGTCAAGATAGATTCCTGAATAAATCACAGGGGTTAGCAATGACCAGACCAGACCCTAGATACTCCCAGAGACAACATCCAGGGATAGTAACAACATACAGTGTAGGGAAACTCTGCCTCGAATGGCTTGAAACATCCACACTGGCAGAAATTAAGCAACACTTATCTTAACTTAAAGATGGTGCTGACTTGCGTGATTTCATTATGGGACCACGCAAACAGCGTCTAAACCGTTTCATAGCGGCAAGTGTATATGCGGCATACAACGAGGCTTGGAAAGTAATACAAATTGAAACAGCAGAGAAAATACGAGAAATTGATCGTATTAATTTGGAAAAATCACTTTCTGTTGTGGACAATTGGTTAATGACTCTTTCCTCCAGAATATATTCATTGGACAGAATTGTATCATCTGCCATCGATATAATAGATCAGGACCTGCTAATGTTACAACATGGCCAGTCCCAATTATGTTCTATTGTACAGTTAGGCTGGACACTGCAAAATCTTCGTTCAAGCTATGTGCCATGGCGTTTAATCAACACAACGTAATTTTTTTCCATCTTTAACCTTACTGATAAACAAATCAGCTTGGCACAGAAAGGAGCAGACTATACAATCCTGAGCATCGAAAAACTTGAGAGATTACCATTGACAATGTCAGAAAGTCCTGTCATTGAATGGATAATACACGGGGTTATCACAATTCCGATAACTACTTTCCAATTTAAAAAGTGCCTTGAGTATATACCGACTGGCCAGTATGAACGATTAGGTAAAGGATACATTAAGTCATCATGGAAATTACCATATACACACACATGCTACAGTGACAACAACAAAAATGTATTTCTTAGTGGCAATAACTGCAAACATTCACTAAGCGGTATACTTTTGTGCCAGGGTATTAATTTACATGGAGCTTGTGAAGGGACTTCAAACAACCTTTCATGCCACCAGCACGTCACACCTGCAATGCAGATAGAGCCTTTCTTTAAGCAACTTTCTAACGGGAGTTACATTCTAATAACGGATCACAGCTGTTGTGGCTTGGTGCCAGGGAAAGCATATCTCGTCAGCGTAACTTCCATGGTCACTTGCTGTATGCAAGCATTGTTTCCAAACGGCCCTGAAGATTCAGAGACGCCGATTTGGCCTCCTTTGAATGTCTCTTCTATACGAATTGATACTTTAAGCAGAATGAAGTCTGTGCTTTTACAGACAACAGTGCCTGTCACGTCATCAAAAGAGACGTATGATCTCCAAGTTGCAAGGACAGCATCGGAGAATCGGAGATACATGACCTTTTATCAACAAATTGCCCCGTGCATTTCACAGAAATGCTTAGCCAAATCTTAAATATGTCGGATGCCGTAGGTATCGCAAACGTATTTAAGACGTTTTTTTCGGGACTGTTAACACCATTCAAAGCAGTCTTGGGCATAATTCCAAATTTTGTTCATTCGGTCTTTGGCGGCATACCCCTAATTTTGGGACTTGTAGCAGGCATTTTATTTTTGACCCTCCTGCTCCGATATGGCAAGCCAAAACACTGACATGACTCCGGCAAGGATGGAAGAAACGATCCTAGCAGTACGCTACCGGGACCGCATAACTATAGTCCTTGGATTGGCCCGGCTGAGAGATCTGAACATGACCTGGTTTCTTTCATTCAGACCTATATGGCAGACCTGCATCTTACCTGTGCTTCGATGTATGCTATGCGGATCGTTTAAGAACAAATAATGTTCTTAAACGATACAATTCAACAAACAACTTGTCTTGGCCTAGCTAAGATCAAAGACCTTAACAAACCGTCTATTCCAAAGCCAATGCCTGATAATGCAATCACAGATATTGAAATAGACGTATCAAAAATTTTACATCTAAACAGAACACATCCTGATTGGAAAAAGTGGTTAATCTGGCCTACTGACACGAACAACTGTCAAGATAGATTCCTGAATAAATCACAGGGGTTAGCAATGACCAGACCAGTCCCTAGATACTCCCAGAGACAACATCCAGGGATAGTAACAACATACAGTGTAGGAAAACTCTGCCACGAATGGCTAGAAACATCCACACTGGCAGAAATTAAGCAACACTTATCTTAACTTAAAGATGGTGCTGACTTGCGTGATTTCATTATGGGACCACGCAAACAGCGTCTAAACCGTTTCATAGCGGCAAGTGTATATGCGGCATACAACGAGGCTTGGAAAGTAATACAAATTGAAACAGCAGAGAAAATACGAGAAATTGATCGTATTAATTTGGAAAAATCACTTTCTGTTGTGGACAATTGGTTAATGACTCTTTCCTCCAGAATATATTCATTGGACAGAATTGTATCATCTGCCATCGATATAATAGATCAGGACCTGCTAATGTTACAACATGGCCAGTCCCAATTATGTTCTATTGTACAGTTAGGCTGGACACTGCAAAATCTTCGTTCAAGCTATGTGCCATGGCGTTTAATCAACACAACGTCATTTTTTTCCATCTTTAACCTTACTGATAAACAAATCAGCTTGGCACAGAAAGGAGCAGACTATACAATCCTGAGCATCGAAAAACTTGAGAGATTACCATTGACAATGTCAGAAAGTCCTGTCATTGAATGGATAATACACGGGGTTATCACAATTCCGATAACTACTTTCCAATTTAAAAAGTGCCTTGAGTATATACCGACTGGCCAGTATGAACGATTAGGTAAAGGATACATTAAGTCATCATGGAAATTACCATATACACACACATGCTACAGTGTCAACAACAAAAATGTATTTCTTAGTGGCAATAACTGCAAACATTCACTAAGCGGTATACTTTTGTGCCAGGGTATTAATTTACATGGAGCTTGTGAAGGAACTTCAAACAACCTTTCATGCCACCAGCACGTCACACCTGCAACGCAGATAGAGCCTTTCTTTAAGCAACTTTCTAACGGGAGTTACATTCTAATAACGGATCACAGCTGTTGTGGCTTGGTGCCAGGGAAAGCATATCTCGTCAGCGTAACTTCCATGGTCACTTGCTGTATGCAAGCATTATTTCCAAACGGCCCTGAAGATTCAGAGACGCCGATTTGGCCTCCTTTGAATGTCTCTTCTATACGAATTGATACTTTAAGCAGAATGAAGTCTGTGCTTTTACAGACAACAGTGCCTGTCACGTCATCAAAAGAGACGTATGATCTCCAAGTTGCAAGGACAGCATCGGAGATACATGACCTTTTATCAACAAATTGCCCGTGCATTTCACAGAAATGCTTAGCCAAATCTTAAATATGTCGGATGCCGTAGGTATCGCAAACGTATTTAAGACATTTTTTTCGGTACTGTTAACACCATTCAAAGCAGTCTTGGGCATAATTCCAAATTTAGTTCATTCGGTCTTTGGCAGCATACCCCTAATTTTGGGACTTGTAGCAGGCATTTTATTTTTGACCCTCCTGCTCAGATATGGCAAGCCAAAACACTGACATGACTCCGGCAAGGATGGAAGAAACGATCCTAGCAGTACGCTACCGGGACCGCATAACTATAGTCCTTGGATTGGACCGGCTGAGAGATCTGAACATGACCTGGTTTCTTTCATTCAGACCTATATGGCAGACCTGCATCTTACCTGTGCTTCGATGTATGCTATGCGGAGAAGAATGCATGTTAGACACCTGTCTTGCACTACCATCAGCAGTACCAATGGATATCGATACTTTGCTAAGTCCTGTAACGGCTCATGCATCGTGTTGTCCCCAGCGGCTAAAAATCCTGATGACGGCATTCGTTGAGACCCCTGCGCTACGACTAGGTGGCGGCAGTGAAGCGGTAAACGAAAGCAATATCACCCAGGTATGGCCTTCTGAGAGCATTGCTGATCCAAACACCGATGATAGCAATCATTCTCACAACTGCCAGGTTACTGCACTTTCAAACCTGGTCGAACTGTCACCTGAATATGTAGACCTATTCTTTAAGAGCCTGTCTGATATGATGTTCTCGCCTGAACAGCAACAATGATTTTTGGGAAAAAAACTTCCGGCGCACAGCGTTCCCATGAACTCTGAATTTGGCCTTCAGTTTTGATCAACAAAAACTACTGAAAATCGTTTGGAACTCTATTCCCCCGTTCACCACAAGAAATTTTTTTTCTGAAATTGAACATTTTTTAAAATATTTACCCTATTTTTTGGCACTAATACCTTTGCTTAAAGTAGAACTATTCATAAAGAACAGAACTTCTATTTTTAGTGGATCTAGAGACAAAAACTTGACCTCAGCCTCTAGCACATTTTACAGCAATTGTATTTATATGTGATGAAATAGTCTCGCCCTTTTTTCTGTATTCAGAGACATTTCATGTGTAATTTTTCGCAAAATCGTTCAACTGATAACATATGCTATAATTTTTGAATGATTACTATGCTTAAAAAACGTACAGTACCTATGTTTTCATGTATTTCGAATACGCCATTTCAAATGCAAATTGTATTTTGGGGTGGGTATGAATACACGCGCATCCTATTGCTTTCGTTTTTAGTAATTTGATGGACATAAAATCGTGGAGTGGGTGTTGTGTTATATCTAGGACCCCGATCAATATTGTGACCTTATGCCCCTATACGGCTATAATCAATAGGTATCAATAGGTATCCCCATAATGGCATGAACGATCAGAGCCATATTTCAGTAACTCATCTCTGCAGCTCATTACAGTACATGACACAGCAGAAGCCTCTTCCTAAAGATTCCTAGATAACACACCGAGTTCTTTCAACAGATAAAAACCACCAGCAACCTGGGAAAGCCCCGATTGCTTTGTTTTGATTAGTAATAACACTCTAACGAGCACTGTAAGAATGACCAGTTCTCAGTGACATCTTTATTGACGTCTTATGTCCAAAAACTTACGTCAAACAAGGCACCTTTCAGGTATAAATAATACCAACGTTGCCTTAAGCAAACACAGCGGTGGGGGTGAATATAGGAGCAGAACAGCAGTCCCTTGCAGAGCCCAGCAGATGCGAGCAGATACGAGAAGCCCACGGACGCTGCCCCTTCTCCTCCTTGACGCGCTGAGAGAGACGCTGTCTTTTCTCCTGCCGAGAAAATCCAGCTCCGGCGTTTCCAGCCTACTCTTGCGAGTGACTGGGATATCGAGTCCTGAGAGGAGATACAAGACCTCCAACATTCTATTCCAGAGGTACAGTGCTGAGTAAACCCTTAGAGAGAATTCTTGAAGCAAACCCTTGGCAAAACCAAACTTAACTTAAACTGCTACTTACTCCCTTCCACGTGTTAGGCTTAGGTCAGGTACACTGGGGTAGGCATAGTTAGAAGCACCAGTTGAGTACGTTAGCCTAATGTATATATGAATGTATATATTTTATTCCTTTTAACTATCATATGGCTAAGAAACCATATCCATGCTTTTACAGTATTATTTCGCAATACTCCTTTTACTGTACGCACTTTTTATAATAACAAGTCTTGCAATTGTGGCAATTCATTTCTCTTGTATGAGAAGAAAGACTGTTCAATAAATAATACCTTTTATTGAAAACGCCCGTCTCTCTATTCTCTGCATACTGGTGAAAGTAATCTTGCACAACTGACTAAGTGAAATAGCTGTCTATTGTTTCACACGACTCTAGAGATTGACTCTTATTCTGAGGAGCAAAGTTGTCATGTTAATGCGGTTGTTGGAAAACTGAATCCCTTCTTGTCTGTACCAGGGAAGCTGATCACTTCCTATTCAGCCAAGAAAGTTTCCAGTGACCTCTGAGCTAGCTGGTACAAACCCAATTATGTTTAATATAGTCAGTAGAGACCTAGAAGACCGCACTTCTACGTCTACTCTGCTGTTTATGTTATTCCAATGCGCAGGGCCTATAGGGAAAATAGGAACTACACTACATGTTCTACTCCTAACCAGGGGTGGCTTCTCCGCTATGGCATAGGGGTGTCGCCCCAATGCTTTTAAGCAATGTGAAGAAGAGAAACATAAAATGATAATAAATTAAGTTATTATACTTTTATGCTTTGTGACGTGTCCTGCTGCTTTGTGGGCGGGCCTGCTCTGCTCATAGAGCAGGGAAGGGTAGGAGTGGTTTGCCCACTCCAAAGTGCGCAATGACCGTTTGATATGCCCTCTCGGGCCGCCAAAACTATTCATGTGCACTTCCATGCTCTCCATGCAGACTGCATTACAACCTGTTTGGAGAACATGCCCACCCCTTCAGCCCCTGGCTGAGCGTCGTGGTATGGCTCCCAGACCAATCACAAGGCTGCATTGCAGCGTTGTGATTGGCTTAGGGGAGGCAGCCTGACTACCTGCTTCCTGTTCCTGTAGTCAGAGACAGGAGAGCAGGAGCAGCGAATTGGGACCAGCCTCAAGGTAAGTTTTTATTATTTTTATTTATCCCCCCTCCTTCGGCGAGACACCACCCGCAACACACACCCCCCACGGCACTCCACCTTTTCCCCCACAACCCCCCACCACCCACGAGACATGCCAGCGTTGATGCTCCCAACCCACATGGAAAGGTATTTATTTCTAAACTTGACAACAAATTCCAACTGTTTCCACAGTCAGAATAAACTGAAGGCAATTTGTGAATATTTACAAACGTGTATGTTTCTATCTGCTTCAAACTTTTCAGGTTATAACTGCCCTGTATCTCCCAATTCTTGCCTGTGGCAGTGATGTATTTATGACACTACACCATACAGAGAAAATATTACGCATGAGTAAACTGGTCTGTGAAGGTGCTTTCATTCCTCAATCAAGCCATTTGTACAAGAACATTGCAAATGGTTTTGTGAATTGAGCTTGTTATTGGCAACATGTATCTTAATAAATGTACAAAGAGATTTTTCAGGAGTCCTGAGGCAATCAGGGGCTTGTATCATGTGATTTAAAGCCATTTACACAGATGTCCTTGGGCTTAACCTTACTATTTGACCCAACACTGAGCACCAGGTACTCACCTTTGGCACTTGATACTCAGGGTAGCGAGGTAACTCAGAACAAGTCTTACTCAGGAAAGTCATGTAGGGTTAGAAACTCAAGGGCATATTTATGAGTTCTTGCGTCACTTTTACGCTGCCGGTGCGTCACTTTTTGTGACGCACCAGTGGCGTAAAAATTCAGCATGTTGCATCATATTTACAAAGTGACGCATCTAGGTAGATGCGTCACTTTGTAAACCCCTGTGCCACATTATACCTGCGCCAGGTATAATGTATGCAGAGTGGGCGTTCTCACTCACGTAAGACTCGTAGAAGTGACGCAGTGAAATCTGGGAGATTTTACTGCGCCACTTCTAGGACGCAAATGTGTCCATATCTTACGTAAGACTGATGCAGGCACATTGAAATGGGACTTGCCCATGTTAAATGAGCCATTGCTAAAGTTGCATCACTTTTGTGACACCCTCCAACAATGCGTAATTTTTGTGCCTACAGATACGTCAGAAATACTGACGTATCTGTAACTCCTTGCGACATGATGCGTCATATTGTATATATGAGGCATCCAGCATGTCGCAAGGAGGGCGCAATGAAAAGTGACGTAGTGCTGTTTTCACGCAGCGATGCGTCACTTTTCATAAATGAGGCCCTCACAACTTACCAGATACCAAATAACTATCACTAAATCAATGTACAGCCAGTAAATTGTTTTTAAGTACTGTAATGAATGAATGAATGAATGAATTACACATTTGTTACGCGCACAGCTACCCGTAGGCATCCCGGCGGCGGCGCACGCAATGGAAAATGATGTACACATTGAACCGTGGTCCCCCATCAGTCATACATTGCTCAGTCATACTAATGGGGAACAATAGCTATAGCATTTTGGAGAATAGTCTTTATTGGTAAAGCTTCTTTGCTCTTGGCCCTGAGAGGGAGATGTTAGTGGGGCTTTTGGGGTAGCTCTTGTACTTCAGCTCACTTTTAAGACAGCTTTTGACTCCCTCATCTACACGTGCTCTCTTGCCCCCTACCTGGGGTGCAATGCCACAGTATATTTCTATCTTTGCTGGAGAGTTTGTGAATTTCCTTAATGCCAAGCAGCGCCTGTAGGCCGCCCCTGATCAGTGAGGGATGCGCATCCAGTCTGACCCTAGCCCAGCTGATAGGGCTGCACTTCCCGTAAAGGACTCTAGCTCCAACAACCTTAAATAAATTATGGTAGCACCAGCAGTCAAAAGGTTTACAGTTGCTCGTTGTCCTGAGAATCTTGCCGCTTGTGTCTTTCTTGTGCCCAATCATAAACCCTTCCACACAAATAAGCTAGGTGCCCACTCAGGGATGCAGCAGTGCATACTCATTGTGGATACAGTCTCCTCCATGGATTTCTCTGCAAAATGACCATGTTTTGCGTGGTGTACCCCCAAATATTTACCTTTACTGTTTATGCTGGTTGTAGAACTTTGTGCACTCCTGCTAACCAGAGGTAAAGTGCTTGTGTTCCCTCTTTCAAAATGAA
Organism: Lissotriton vulgaris; assembly: GCF_964263255.1. Taxonomy (NCBI): domain Eukaryota; kingdom Metazoa; phylum Chordata; class Amphibia; order Caudata; family Salamandridae; genus Lissotriton; species Lissotriton vulgaris. Next base: position 27,890 of record NW_028253259.1, read on the forward strand.
ATTAACATACCCTGGCACTTTTAGGCCCTATTTATATTTACAAGTTTGTAAATTTATATCTCTTGTTCACTTTTTTGATTTTTGTCATTTGGTATAATTTTGTTCATTAAAATGTTGTCTATTCTTATAAATTGGAGGTGGATTTTGTTATTGTTTTTGTACCTCTAAATGCGTAACGCAAGTTCTTGAGTTAAGCCTGTCTCTACTGTCCAATAGCTTTTTTTTTTTGTTTTTTTACACAGCATTACGCCTACAACCCTCCGGGCCGGCGATGTAATAATGCATATAGACCAGAAACAGTGCCTGCGAAGTACACAGCCTGATGCCGCCAACCCGGGGGTACGGCGGCGCTACATTTCCTTACAGGGGCTGTTCACCTGTAAGCTTCTGTCTGTGCCATGACGATGAATCCGGGCGTACCTCCACACTCTTATAAGGTATGATATGTAGATCGTGTGCTGTTAAACTAGAAATGTAGGTGTATTTTGTATTTTATCCCCCCTCCTACTACAGTGAGCTGCCCCCCCATATTCAAACAAAGATCTAACTCCCATAGAACTCCCAACCCTCCCCTCCCTCAGTTATCCTACCCGTTCGCTGACTCGACTGTCATTGGATGTACTATGTTTTAGTCTTTGTGTTGGTGTCTACCTTTCTCTCGCCCCTAGCGTGGCACCCACCGAGTGGGCCGGGTGTGTGTCGACCTTTCCCTGTGTAACCACCCCTTTGCATCTGTGTCTGCCTCTCGCCCCAGGACAGCCAGGCTTCAATACTCCACCCAGCCGTCGCCATGCCTCCCTAAGCCACGTACACCCGCCCTCGACTAAGGTCTTATGAATGTAACGTGTGCGTGTCATCTATGGTGTATCTTCCCTCTCCACCCGCTGCGTGTCCCCTGAGTCCTCCCTAGCGTTCCTGAAGATGTTATATAAGCCCCAGAAGTTCTTCGGTCTGCTGGTGGGAGGAAGGAGCTCGCTGTAGTGTTCCGCCTGTGTGCAGCAGTAAATCATGTCCCTGGCCCACCGTTTTTTGGTCGGGGTCGGCCCTCTCATCCAGCACTGCGCCACCGTACGTCTCGCCAACAGTAGTCCCATATCCGCCAACCTTCTACACGCCACCGGCAGGGGCTTCGAGTAACCCAACAATGCCAATGCCGGGTCCACCGGCAGCTCATGGTCGAGTACCTCGCTTAATTCCGTAATGACCGCCACCCAGAACTCATAAATCTTGCGGCAGCCCCAAGCCATGTGGAGGAAGTCCGCTACCGGGGCGCGGCAACGCTCACATTCAGGGGTCTGTCTGAGGCCATAGCGATGCAAGCGTTCAGGCGTGTAATAGACTCTCTGCAGGAATTGAAAGTGTACCAGTCTGTGGCGTCCTGAGGTTCCGTGACGATCGTAAGTGGTGTTTTCGACTCGCACGAATATGGTCGAGTCTGGTATCTATGAACCGCAAATGACGAGTTTAGTGGGTGTACGCAGTTTCGCTGTGCTAACCTAAACCGTTCGTTTGTTTCGTGGGTTCCTACATCCGAGCCAACGGGTTCCATCTTAGATGCGGCATCCATTTTGTCTCTTGCCCTCAAGTAGCCAGCGAACGGACGCTGTCCGCTTCGCGACCCTGGGATTCCCAAGACCCTTGCGGAAGACACGTTTCCTTTGAAAGTGTCTTTATGATGAGGGGGATGATACTGTAAGGCAGATGGCCCCGCTCGAGGCTCATCTTGCCGTGCCGGTCTATTGTCTTAGCCGTGCATCTCATTAGGCACGTCCCTTTGATGCCTGCAGCTCGTGTTTCCCGATACCACCCCTTTTTACACCCTTTCCGATCTCCCCATTGTTTCTGCCTTCCTCTGCACCTGTTACTGTTCCTTCTTCGATCTCTTTACTGCCAATTGGAATGTACTAATGGTGGGAAGATGGGTTTTTACAGTTGGGAACCACCAAATGTTTCCGTACTTATGTTCCGGGCCCTGAATACATGAAAGCAACCTCTCCCGGTGTTTATGATGGGAACCAAGTTGTAAACCTTTGTGTATCATGTTAACCTATGAGAGAAATGTGTATAAAAGGAGCGACCCACAGTAGCAATTTGAATCAGGCTCCGCGAACCTACGTTATGTACTTCTCGTGACTTCTGTGTTCCCTGCAGTAATAAACCTCGAATCTTTGACGCCGAAGGAAGTGTCCCGTGTCTCTGTCATTTGTACGCCGGAACAGGTTACCCACGAGTGTTTCAGGTGTTGTCCCCTGGCACCGCTGGGTCTTAAGAAAACCCAGTCCTTCAGTTGGCGCCCAACGTAGGGCTGCATCAGTGGTACCGGTCCAAGCCCGACGATCGTGAGGAACTTCGTGTGAAATCTCCGAGGGAAGGTGCACCCCGCTTCATCGATCCTGTTGTCGAAACAAGTGGCCCGACGACTTTTCCCGCGAAGATTCCCGCCTCCTGACGGCTGCGACGGACTGCTGCCCTGACTGTAGACCTGTTTTGGCGCCTGGCGTAGACCTTGGTACAGCGAGACGACTGACGGGCCTTCCTGGTGACGCCATCGATCTTTGAGTTAAGTATTTGTGGGTCGCTCCCAGAGTCCTTAGTTGTGGGTGCTTAGTTGTTGCATGGTTCCATTGCATTTGTGGTTCTTAGTACTTGGTTCTTTGTTGTAATATTTGACGTCTGCAGTCACCAAAAACCAAGGGTTTTTGCTCTTTGCGGGGACATGGTAAATCCCGTAACCCTTGAAGTTTGTGAAACTCGGCTAGTGTGCAAGATGCCTGGCCGTAGTACTTTGTTCAGTTGTTTTGGTCATTGTGGTGCGGATTCCCGACTGGAGGACTCGTGTCCGATACCTCCGGTTGGAACTCCAACTTATGAATTATATAGCAAGCATGGGTTAGGTCCGATTACCTTTAATGAATATTGGATTCGCTATACCAAAAAGGACGGTGTCCTTAGTTGGCCACCCCATGGTAGTTTCGAGACCCCGATTTTAGATAAGCTCGAGGCTAAATTGTTTAAGAAAAAATCAAGGCCGGCCATGTTTGATGCCTTTCGGTTGTGGCGCAAAGAAGCCAAACAGAAAGAAATCAGACAGACAAAACGCAATCAGAGAGATGGAGTTGCTACCATAGTAAAGAAAGCAGAACAGTTTCAGAGAAGGAGGAAAAGGAAAAGGAAGTTTTCGATAGGCTTCAGCGTATGTCTATAGATAAATGTTACCCCGCTTTGCCAACGGAGTCGGATAAGAAAGAGGAATCAGTTGAGGACCCTTTATTGTCCTATCTTCTGAAATCGCCACCTCCGTACGCACAGGGTACCGCAGCTCCTGTGGTTAGCCCTGTACCTGCTCCCGTACCTGTTCCTCAGCCTGTTCCTCAACCTACACTCGTTCTTCCGACTGTTCCCGTTCCCTTGCCTACTGCTGTTCCTACTGCTCCACCGCTTGTACTTCCTCATACTCCTGCTCCCGCTGCTGCTCCTGTTCTACTTACTCCTGCTGTTTCGTCTGTTTCCGACTCTTCTCTTGTTAATCCCCTATGTTATACTTCTCCATCTACCCGACGTCGTACTCCTTCTGTTGCTGCTAACTTTTTCAATTCTCTTGGACCTATTCTTGAGTCCGCTGGTTCGGACGGTCCTCAAAGACGTAGTCAGCTTCCCGGTAATCGGGAACGTGCTGCGCTGTATAATATGGCGATGACTTGGATGAAATACCCCCTTAGAAATCCACCACGTGCGGTGCTTGATACGTTCTGTCAATTCAATATACCGACACAAAGATACGTTTTCAAAGAAATGTGCAAAGTTTTGCGTGATCAAATATCGGCCGATGCATCGGACGATGTATTGACTGCTTTGACTAATCTACAGCTCCAGTTTTCAAGCGGAATGATAGTCGATTCCAATGTTCGACGCGCTGTTGAGCGATTATTATCTTTTCGTTCTTCTATAATGCCTAGAGCATTGTTCGTGGAAGACATTGAGGGACCATTAGACGCGCCTGGTCAGTATCCCATGCGCGAAGTTCCACCAGTATGGATGCCAGGTGATGCTACTCGGCAACCGCCGATCTTGCCGCATTTCCAGAGAGTATGGATTCATCTTCCGTGGAAACGATCGGAAGTTTTGCAGGTAAAACAATCTTTGCCTGACCCTCGCAAAAATCCTGCAGGGTATTATAAAGAATTATCGCAGCTCGTAGACGCTACGATAATGAATCTTGCCGATATCGATATGCTGTTTGGCAATGTCGTACCGCAACCGGTATGGGCAAAGATTCGTCAAGAAAACCATGCGGCAGAATTAGGTGGTGATTGGGCTGCTCTTATCGCGGCAGACACACGCCAAATTGGTGGGGCTAAACCTGAACAGCTCATTACGGATCTCCCTCAGAGAATAATTACCCTAATGAAAACGCTTATGCCAGCCATGAAGGTAAATTGGGACAAGTTGTCCGCTTGCAAACAAAAGAAGGATGAGAGCGTCTCTGATTTCTTTACGAGATTTGAGGAGGCTTTCATTGACCATAGTGGTCAAGACATGGGTACCGAAGGTGGTCAGAGGTTGTTTGTGGATAAGTTTGTTTCCAATGTACTGCCTGACTTAAGCAACAAATTGCGAAACTCTGAAAGTGCGTGGGCTGTTTCTACTTCTGCTCAAATATTGGCTACGGCCCAATATTATGAGAATAGGGAGAAAGAGGAGAACGATTGTGCTGATAAGAAAACGAAAGAGCTCAAAACTAAAGTGTTGTTGCAACAGGCGTATCCTCCGCGTTCGAATCAGAATGACTCACAACAGCGTAATCGATTGCAGTCTCAGTCTAATAGGTCACAATCACGAAATGATTCCTCTTCGCAGAGATCATCGTTAGGGTACAATCAGTGTGCCTATTGTAGGAACGAGGGACATTTAAAATTCGATTGCCCAGTTTTAAATGAGCGTAATAATGGTAATTCGTCTAGAGGAGGTCGTGGTGGTTCTCAACAGACATCACGTGGTAGAGGTCGCGGTGCTCAGAACGATCGTTCCACTAATACTTCTGATTCCAATAATTGTTTTGATCAGCGTGGATCGTCGCAAGGGCGATCTGCTCAGTACAATGTGGATGATTATTACGTCGATCAGGATGCTGACGACGGTAATTACTAGGACAGCCATAGACAAGGAGAGGGAATAGTATCAGTTCCGGTTGATCAGAGAGGGCCTTACGTCGCAGTTGCCACCTCGGGCGTCGTTGAGCCTTTTCTGTTGGACACTGGTGCAGCGAAAAGTTCCATAATGCATTCGAAACTCCCTGGCGCACCTTTGTCTGGCTTAACAAATGTTTCCGTTGGATTCTCTGGCGCCCCTGTTAGCAATCCGGTTTCGTGCCCTTTGCCTCTTACGATTGGGCCTTGTGAGCTGAAAGCTCCGCTGATTTTGACCACTGGTTGTGGTGAAAATCTCTTGGGTCTGGATTTGCTGAAACGTCTGTATGCGACTTTGTATTGTTCTCCTGCGGGAGTAAAGCTTACTTTGGGTGAGAGAGTTATCTCTCCAATGTACTTATCTCTCGATAAGCTTCCACCGGAATTGAGTTCTCTTCCTGCATCTTTGTGGGCAACAGGTCCCAACGACGTGGGCCTGCTTGACATCTCCCCTTATGTTGTTCACCTGAAATCTAATGTGCGATTGCCACGTATTCCCCAGTATCGTATCTCCCTTGATGGTGAACAAGCATTGTTAGCGATCATCTATGACCTGATCGAGAAAGATGTTATTGAGGAGACTCGGGGAAACGTGTGCAACAGTCCTGTGTTGCCCATTTTGAAGCGCACGGATCCATCAAAACCACCTGTTTATCGTTTTGTTATTGATTTACGGGAGGTAAATAAAATTGTGATTCCTCAGTTCCCTGTTGTGCCTGACATCACGGCGCTACTGACTCTGATTCCAGCCTCTGCATCTTGGTTCTCTGTGATCGATCTGAAGAATGCTTTCTTCAGTATACCGATTGCTGAGGAAAGTAGAGACCTTTTCGGTTTCTCTCTTGGTGGCCGAAGCTTCCGGTTTAAACGTGCTCCTCAGGGCTACTGTGAGAGTCCATCGACATATAGTCAAGCCTTGAAGGGCCAATTGGATGCGTTTGTGTTGCCGGCTGGTGCGGCTTTGATCCAATATGTTGACGACTTATTGGTGGCCGCAGATACTCAGGACATTTGCAAACTTGCTACGGTATCGTTGTTGCAGCATCTCTGTGACTTACATCACAAGGTGTCACCTTCTAAACTTCAATATTGTTGTCAAGAAGTTACCTATCTCGGTCACTTATTGTCAAAGGAGGGAAGAAGGTTGACCCCAGAGAGAATTGCAGCGATTGCCCGAATGACTGTGCCAACAACTCAGAGAGATGTGCGTGCCTTTTTGAGTATCACGTCATACTGCAGACAGTGGATTCCAAATTTTTCACTGTTAGCGAAACATTGGTGGCTCTTACGTGCAAGGATGTTCCAACTCCTTTACCATGGACGGAAGAATGTCAGAAAAGTTTTTCTGAACTACGTGACGCGTTGTGTTCGGCTCCTGTGTTAGGTACCCCTGACTACAGTAAGCCGTTTACACTATACGTTCACGAGAGAGAAGGTTGTGCGTTGAGTGTTTTGACGCAACCTTTTGGTGGTAAGCAGCGTCCATGTGCATATTTTTCCTCGACCTTGGACCCGGTAGCTAGAGCATTGCCGAGTTGTTTGAGAGCAACTGCGGCAGCTGCAGTGTCCATCCGACAATCAGCAGGATTGGTCATGGATAATATGCTTACGGTGATGGTTCCGAATGCAGTTGACACTCTCTTAAATCGTACGAAAACTCAGCACCTGACGAGTGCAAGGTTGTCTGGTTATGAGTTGACGCTTTTGGCAAGTCACATTCAGATAAAACGCTGTAATGTCCTGAACCCGGCGACTTTGTTGCCCATTAGCATGGAGTCAGATGAAGTAACACCTCACGACTGTTACTTACGGACTGAGGAGGAAACAAAAGGTCGTGTGGACCTTAAAAACACTCCTTTGGAAGATCCCGATGGGACCTTGTATGTGGATGGTTCATGTTTAAATTGCCAAATGGTGATGTGACGACTGCGTATGCTGTGGTAACTTTGAATACTGTTGTGGAAGCTGCGAGATTGAATCAGAACTCTGCCCAAGCTGCAGAACTGATCGCCTTGACTAGAGCGTGTGTGTTGTCGAAAGGGAAACGGGTGAATGTGTTTACCGACAGCCAATACGCTTTTGGCGTCGCCCATAGTTTTGGACGATTGTGGAGAGAGAGGTTTTATGACATCCCATGGTACTAAGATTCAGCATGGACAACTTGTGAATGACCTTTTGGATGCACTTACGTTACCTAAGCAGGTGGCGATTGTTAAATGTAGTGCGCATCGTAAGGTGACGGATGATGTTGGTCGAGGTAATGCGTTCGCTGATGAGACTGCTAAGGAGACTGCCCGGAACCTTAGCATTAGAATGTATGTGACGAGTTCGGTTAGGTGGCCTACAGAGACTAGTATGTGCGAGGATACCATCGAGAGTGTGAAAACAATACAGAACGAGGCCACCGAGACTGAAAAGACGAAGTGGAAAGAGAGTACGGGAAAGTTGGATGCGAATGGGTGTTGGATTGATTTGTCGGAACATAAGAGATGGATGTTGCCAGACGCGTATGTGCTAGCTGTTGTGACGATGGCACACGGGTTAGCACATATTAGTGCGAAAGGTATCTGCAAGTTGTTGTCCCCTGTATGGAAGAATGATGGTATCACGAAGTGTGCAGAGAGATTGGTGAAGAATTGTATGATATGCATGATGTACAACCCTGGAAAAGGAACCCCTACACCTCCTGGCCATTTTGTTCCCCCTTCATGTCCCTTTGAAGTGATTCAGCTAGACTTCATCCATATGGAGCGATGCAATAACCTTAAATACGTTTTAGTTGTGGTTTGCGCATTCTCCAGATGGATTGAAGCCTACCCTCTCAAAGACAACACTGCTCTGTCCACTGCGAAAATCCTACTGAAGGAATACTTTCCTCGGTATGGAATGCCACGGATTGTATGGTCTGATAACGGAAGTGAGTTTGTGGGGAGTGTGATGAAGAGTGTGTGTAAGGGCCTTGGAATTACTCAGAAATTCCATAGCGCCAATCATCCCCAGTCAGCAGGTTTGGTTGAAGGGTATAATGGCACCCTTAAACTCAAACTAGCGAAGATTCAGGCTACGACTGGTTTTTCGTGGCCTGACGCTTTGCCTTTAGCTTTGTTGTCAACAAGGGCGACTGTACACTCCCGAGTAGGGCTCAGCCCCTATGAAATAGTGTTCGGCCGTCCTGCGAATGTTTGGGGGGTTCCTAGACCGAGTGTGGCTCACTGGTTAGAGGCGGCAGACCCGAGAGCAGAGGACGGCCCGGGACCAGGGTTCGATTCCCGGCGCGGCAGGTTTCTGGACCAGGGTCAGCGGACTCGATAATTCTCTCGCCTCGGTGCCCACTCTGATCAGCGATCACACTCGGCAACTCTGGGCATTAGCTTGCCTCATCTTCACTAACGGCCCCACCAGACCGCCGGGGATGCCTGGTCTCACCCTGGAGATACCCATTAAGGGACCATCTCTCAGGGAAGCCAGGAAGGGTTTCGCAGCGGTCGAAGCGCCTTGGGACCCTATGGGTAAGTAGTGCGCTATATAAATGCCTATACATTTACATTTACAGTGTGTTTTCTGATCTTGAGTACCCAATGTTAATTGATTATCTTCATGATCTGACTGCTAAACTGAGGTTAATTCACCAACAGGTCTTTGAAGCACTGCCGACGCAGACGGAGGGTCCAGGCCACCAGCTCCAGCCCGGAGACTGGGTGGTGACGCGGAACTTTGGACGCAAAAGAAACCTTGAGCCCCGCTTTACTGGACCCTACCAAGTCCTCCTTGCCACGAGAACTGCTGTCCGTTTGGAAGGCCGGAAGAATTGGGTGCATGCCACCCACACCAAAAAGGTACCTATACCTTTAGCAGCGGACCCGTGGGTGAGGAAAGGCATTGCTTCGTCTGAAACGGAAAGATTGCAGACCTTCATACCTTTTAGCGACGCCCAACCTGTCGGAGAATCCTCAGTGTAGCAGAACGACATTGTTGAACATTTGTCACCACAAAGTTCAAGATCTGAACAATTGACTGATCAACAGAACTCTGTTCCCTTATCGGATCCACTGTTTGACGAACAGACACGTCCTGGAAAGAGCCGATACTTTTTGCGCTCTAATACCAAGGACAAATAAAATTTGCTTTTGTTCCTCGACATTTACGTTACCCTATTGCCACGATCAGTCTAAAACACTTGTACAACTGTGATTTTGTAAATATTGAGTTTTTCCACATCTGTGTTTTTGCTTCCACAGCTGAGAGACTTTGTATATATTTGTGAATTAAGATACCTTGCATCCAGGTGTACCGTAGGGCCGCGCGTGTACTTCCTTCTGGTTAGTAGGTCTTGACACTAGGTCAAAGGCCGTCGGTTCCTGGGAACTCCTAGGGATTGACTACTGCTACACAGAACAAAGTGCGTCAAGAAACGTTGCGGACGGTTTTAGAGGATGGCGTTTTCAAAGCTGATGGACTTGGAAAAAGCTCAGGCGCAAAGATTCAAACTGCAACAAATTACTCGAACAAAATGCTTCATGATTCAAATGTTCCTACTGTTTTTAACTGTTTCTTCGCTATTGGTGGGTGGGGTGTATTACCTGATATTGACGTTTTTGCCTTCTGCCTCACCTACCCCTTCTCCTGAACCTAAAATTACCTCCACTGTTTCTCCTCATTCCTTCCACATCTTACCTCAACACGAGCAGGCTAGACGTGCGGAATTTAGCAATAATTCCTTCATTCAGCTCCTTCATCAGCATCAGTTAGTGGTTAATACTACTAATTGTTGGGTGTGTGGGTTGATGCCACATACCACGGATAAAGGAATTCTATATCTGGTTCTTCCTTATAGTTCCCAGGGTTCAGCTCGAGCATTTCAAACAATGTTTCGAAGTGCACTAGATTCCTACCCCAATCGAGAGCCACGTCTTTCCCACTTTGGTCCTGGTCCGTATCACAAGCCTTTGGCTATAGCAATCGCTGATTTAGATAGGGATATCTATGAGCCGTCGCTCATCCCAGAGGAGGAGGTGCGAGCCTATAGGGACCTGAGTGAGGCTGAGTATAGTGCGCTCGTGGGTGAAAGACAGCTTAGAAGCTCGTCTCCGATATGGATCGTACCCCACCTTGGTAATTTCTGTCTAAAAGGTCGTGGCCGAAAACCGAGAGCTCATCTTGGAGAGAGTGCTTGCTCCGAGACATATGTCTTGCCTGTGCTCTCGTCCCCTGTGTTTCTGACTGCCAAGGGTACGTACTTTGTCTGCCATGATCGTGCGTATACGTGGTTGCCCTCCGACTTTGCGGGCACATGTTATATTGCAAATTTGTTACCTCCGACGTTTACCGTAGATGCAGATTACCACAAGACTAGAATTGTGAGGGGCGTGATTAGCGAAGAGGACACTGCCGGTCAAGAGGCAGGAGACTTTTTCAAGGGTTTCTTTCCGTTTTGGGGGCCTATGGTCAATAGTAGGAACCTGAGACAGTTGACTCGAGTGGTGGAATAGACAGCTAATATCACTGCCAGTGCCCTTGGTAACATCACAGCAGAACTTCAGGCGGATAGGCTCATGACGTTACAAAACCGTATGGTTTTAGACGGTGTTCTAGCAGATCGAGGTGGAGTATGTAAGGTGATCCATTCGAGCTGCTGTATTTTCATTCCAGATAACGCTCCGACTGTCTATCAAGCCATCTCAAAGTTGCATAAGATCTCTGAGTCCATACACGTGGACGTAGGGGATTGGACGCTACTTGGGTGGTTTTGGGGCTTAATGTCGACCTAAGGTTGGAAGATTCTGATGATCATCGGGGCTGTTGTAGCGTTTCTGTTCACGTGTTGCCTTTGTGTGCAGTGTGGTCCTGCCTTATGTGGCCTCTGTGCTACGACATGTATAAGACAGCCGCCTGTTACCAAAGGAGCTCAGATGGATAGAATTATGTTGCAACAACATCTAGATAGTCTGATGAATATTGAATATGATTCTGACTAGTGCTTGCCTACATGAGGGCAAAAAGAGCGTCTGAGGTTCCGTGACGATCGTAAGTGGTGTTTTCGACTCGCACGAATATGGTCGAGTCTGGTATCTATGAACCGCAAATGACGAGTTTAGTGGGTGTACGCAGTTTCGCTGTGCTAACCTAAACCGCTCGTTTGTTTCGTGGGTTCCTACATCCGAGCCCACGGGTTCCATCTTAGATGCGGCATCCATTTTGTCTCTTGCCCTCAATTAGCCAGCGAACGGACGCTGTCCGCTTCGTGACCCTGGGATTCCCAAGACCCTTGCGGAAGACACGTTTCCTTTGAAAGTGTCTTTATGATGAGGGGGATGATACTGTAAGGCAGATGGCCCCGCTCGAGGCTCATCTTGCCGTGCCGGTCTATTGTCTTAGCCGTGCATCTCATTAGGCACGTCCCTTTGATGCCTGCAGCTCGTGTTTCCCGATACCACCCCTTTTTACACCCTTTCCGATCTCCCCACTGTTTCTGCCTTCCTCTGCACCTGTTACTGTTCCTTCTTCGATCTGTTTACTGCCAATTGGAATGTACTAATGGTGGGAAGATGGATTTTTACAGTTGGGAACCACCAAATGTTTCCGTACTTATGTTCCGGGCCCTGAATACATGAAAGCAACCTCTCCCGGTGTTTATGATGGGAACCAAGTTGTAAACCTTTGTGTATCATGTTAACCTATGAGAGAAATGTGTATAAAAGGAGCGACCCACAGTAGCAATTTGAATCAGGCTCCGCGAACCTACGTTATGTACTTCTCGTGACTTCTGTGTTCCCTGCAGTAATAAACCTCGAATCTTTGACGCCGAAGGAAGTGTCCCGTGTCTCTGTCATTTGTACGCCGGAACAGGTTACCCACGAAGGTTTCAGGTGTTGTCCCCTGGCACCGCTGGGTCTTAAGAAAACCCAGTCCTTCAGTCCATTCAGAGAAACCTTCCTAGTGTTGGCACAGCAATATGCCCACATCGAATCATCTATTTCCATCTCAAGGTCAGTTTGCCACGCCAGGCGGGCCTTGAAAGGCTCCTGCGCTCTGTAGGAGACACTACTCTTGTACAGATGTGTTGTCAAATGTCGTGGGGACGCCGTAGCTATGACGTGCGAGAGTTCCGGAATATCCGGTGGCTCAGCCAGGTCCGGGCCCAGGACGTCCCTCAGGGCACTCATAAGTCTGTGGAATTGGAACCGCTGTAGCAGAGTCGGGCCCTCAGCGCCCTGGGTAACCTGATCCCACGTTTTGGCCTTACCGTCCTCAAACAGATCCCCTGCAGTCTCAAGCCCCAGCACCCGCATCGCCCGAAGTACGTCTCTAACGGGCGCCAGCCACTGCAGCCATTCCACCGCCATCGCAGGGGAGTATAGCAGCACTTCTCCCCTAGCCCGCAGTAAGGCATTCCAGGCATGGTTAGTAGCCGTTATTGAGTCCAAAACGCCCACCCTACGATTAACCGGAGTACAGATCATGGCCGGGAGTGGGAGCGGTTCCGCAAAAAGCCACTCCATCCGGACATGCGGGATGTTTTTGTCACCATGTATCCAGGTGTGCAGGTGCGCGGCCTGGGCCACTCTATAATATCTCTCCAGATCAGGTGCACCTAGTCCACCCAATTCACACGGGAGTGTAAGAATGCTCCATCGGACACGCGGTTGCCTGCCCCCCCAAGCTAAACGGGCCATAAGTTTTGTTAGGTTTCGAAAGAAGGCTCTCGACAGAATTATGGGCAGGGTGTTGAACAGGAATAAAAATCTCGGGAGAATCACCATCTTCATGATGGCTACGCGGCCCATCAAGGAAAGCGGGAGCTTACACCAACGTTCTATGTTGTCCTCACACTTACTGAAGGCCACCCCATAGTTTTCATTGAAAAGTACCTCTGGATCCGTGTGAATCATTATGCCAAGGTACCGAACCGGGTCCACTGACCAGCGTAACGGATATTCCATGTCAAAGCGCTCCGTCACTGGGGTCAGTGAGAACGCCACCGATTTCTCCCAGTTAACTTTTAGGCCCGAAAGTGCACCGAAGCGCACTACCACCCGGAGAACCGGCGAAAGGTTGGGTTTCGAACATAGAGTAGCGTGTCATCCGCATATGTGGAAATGACAATTTTGTAAGACGGAAAGCTGACCCCTCTATGCCAGTGATACTCTCGTAGCGCGCACGCGAGTGGTTCCGCCACTAGGGCGTATAACAACGGGGACAGGGGGCAGCCCTGCCTCGTGCCTCTGCTGATCGGGAAGTGATCCGAGACCAGATCTCCTATTCATACCCTAGCCACCGGTCTCCAGTACAGCGCGCCAATCATTTGCAAAAACTGCTCCTCTAACCCCATGCGGCGCAATACTTTCAGCATGAATGGCCCTTCGACTGAATCGAACGCCTTCTCCATGTCCAGGAAGATGGCGACCGCCTTCGCATCCTGGCGTACATGTTGCATAGTACCCAGCACCGTGCGTATGTTATAGGACAAGTTCCGTCCCGGCACAAAACTGGACTGTTCTGGGGCAACCACCTCCGGCGCGATGAGGGACAGTCTGGTGGCCAGGACCTTGGCATAAAGTTTAGCGTCGACATTTAAGAGTGATATTGGTCTGTATTTATTTATTTATTTATTTATTAATGCCATTTGTAGAGCGCGTACAATTACCCTTGGGCGTCTCGGCGCTAAAATGCAGTAATGTCTCACCATGATCAGGAAGTACAGAGATATGGATTACTGATTAAATAACCATGTTTTCAGTTTTTTTCTGAACTGAAGAAGTGTGGGACTTGTTTTTATATGGTTAGGTAAAGTGTTCCAAAGTCTGGGAGCCGCAATTGAGAAGCGGCGATCGCCCCAAGAGACTGTTCGGCTTCGTTGAACCACTAATTGGTTAAGAGACGTGGATCTGAGAGTTCTGGTTGGATTGTAGGGTATCAGTTGATTTTTGAGAAATCGAGGTCCTTTATCCTGTAAAGACTTATATACTGTACACAGAGATTTGAATTTAACCCTATTATGGATGGACAGCCAGTGATAGCTTCTAAGCGTGTCCGAAATGGGTGCGAACTTGGGTTTTTTTGACAGAACGCGAGCGGCAGCATTCTGCACGGTCTGTAGTTTTTTGGTAACTCTGCTCTGAGCATTGAGCAGCAGACCGTTGCAGTAGTCTAGCGATGTGAGCACTAGAGAGGTAACTAGAGTTTTTGCTGCTGAGTCTGGTAAATAAGGTGTGATTTTCCTTAACATTCTAAGCTTATAATGGGCGTTAGCCGCCACCTTATTTGCGTGGGCCATAAAGTTAAGCTGGTCGTCGAAGGTAACACCTAGGTTTCTAACTTTGACCGTGGGGGTGGGAGGTGTGCCCAAGGCTGATGGCCACCAGGTTTCCGACCAGGCTGGGGAAAGATTACCAAAGATGACCACCTCCGTCTTATCGGAGTTAAGTTTTAGGCAATTCCTTGCCATCCACTCGCCGATTGCAATCATCCCGCTTTGGAATCTTTCTGCCACCCATTGTCCATCGCCCTTGATAGCCAGCACCAGCTGAGTGTCGTCAGCGTAGGAGGTTAGGCCCATCCCGTGTGCTTTGATGACACTAGCAAGGTCCGACACATATATATTAAATAGTGTCGGACTTAGGGTTGAGCCTTGGGGTACCCCACACGGTAGCGGCAACTCAGCCGACTGGAAGGGGCCCACTGTGACCGCCTGAGTTCTGTTGGCCAGAAAAGAAGCAAGTAAGTCCTTAGCCGTGAGTGTAATGCCCATCCTCTCGACACGGTCGACCAAGATCTTATGGTCAACCGTGTCGAAAGCAGCTGACAAGTCCAGGAGAACTAACAGAGCAGTTCCTCCCTGGTCGCGGATGACTCTTATGTCATCAGCTGCTTTGATGAGAGCAGTTTCGGTACTGTGATGTTTGCGAAAACCGAACTGCGTATCATCAAGCAGATTGTTGTTTTCTATGTAAGCTGAAAGCTGCTGGTTCATAGCCTTTTCTATGACCTTGGCTAAGAAAGGAAGACTTGCTATAGGGCGGTAGTTTTTTAATTCACCTTTATCTAACCCAGGCTTTTTGAGCAGAGGCTTAATCAAGGTGTTTTTAAGTGAGTCAGGGTAAGATCCAGAAGCCAGAATTGTATTGCAAACCAAGGTTATAATGGGGATGATTGTCTCTGGTACAGTGGCTAGTACGGAGGTTGGACATGGATCCAGGGCAGAACCAGCTTTGATCGTGGTTATTATGTCCTTAATTTGGTCAGTGGTAAGGGGGCCAAAACAGGTCAAGGTGGTTTTGGAGCTGGCCATGGGAGTAGTAGCACTGCTACTAGCCTGATCTAAGTTAAAGGCTTGATAGATGTCATTGACCTTGGCAAAAAAGAACTCCGATAACGCATCACATAGTGCTTGCGATGGAGGAGGATTGAGGTCCGGGGCATTGCCCGCAAGGGTTTTGGCGATGTGATATAGCTGTTTGCTAGAATTTTTAGCCGTTTCTATATGACGTGTGAAGAAATCTTTTTTTGCTGCTATTATCATAGCTTTATAAGTGGCCAGGGCTTTCTTATATTTTTCCTTGTTTTCACTTTCATAAGTTCTTCGCCAGTGTCTTTCCAAGTTTCTAGTTAGCTGTTTTGGGGTTTTGAGTTCTGACGTGTACCACGGAGCTTTAGGCATATTTCTATTTTTAGATATTGATTTAGTGGGTGCCAACTGAGTCGTGGCATCACCCAACCACTTTTGGAATTGGTTGGTTGCGGTGATAGGGTCAGTGGAAAAATCCGGCATTGTGGTATTAAGAAGCAGCGTAAGGTCATTAGGATTAATGTCCTTCCATGCTTTGAACGTGCTCTTATGAGCATGGGTAGCTTTTATTCTCTGTGAACCTTTGATGGTAAGTCTACAACAAATGACTGAATGGTCTGTCCAGGTCATGGGGAGAACTGAAGTGATACACAGTCCTTCCACATTCGTAAAAATTCAATCTAGCGTATGGCCTGCCTGGTGGGTGGGAGTTGTAACCAGTTGTCTAAGGCCCATTATATCTAAGTCAGATACAAGGGTTGTGGTATCCCTATCACTGAGAAGCTCTAAATAGAAATTAAAATCTCCCATAATTGTAGTAGAGTCTTCTGATGCTATAGACTCAGTGATGTTACTGAGGTTAGCGAGAAACGCGGATCTTGTCCCCGGGGGTCTATAGATCAATGTTCCCTTGAAATTATAGGTGGGAGACAACTTTATATCAAAAAGCATGGCTTCGCATGTATTGATAGGGATAGGCGAGCAGCGGACTTTGAAATGGTCTCTCGCTATAATGGCTACCCCGCCCCCTTTTCCTAAGGGCCTGTCCTGTCGGTAGGCCGTATAACCTGGGGGGACTGCCGTGACATAGTCAGGGGCCGATGCCTGGTCGGACCATGTCTCTGTAATATAGATCACATCTAGATTAGAATCACTGATAAGGTCAGCTATATCCTGGCAATGTTTGCCCAGGGAGCGCGCATTAATGAGTGCCATGGAGACATACGTGTCAGCCTTGGAAGTAGAAGATTTGGCATCCATGATTGGGTTGGCAATCACTGCTGGAGCATTGCAATATGAGCAGTGTGTCCGCAGTGCGGACTGTATGAAGGATATATCTAATTTAGTTCACAGCGAGGCGTGGGATGGACAAAGCTCCAAAAGTGCGTTGCGGGTATAAGAAAGGCGAGGGGCAGGGGTTATGGCCCTGGGCCCGGTCCCGGCGCGGACGGGTGCAGACGGGCCCGCCTTTGGCGCGCCTTTGGCGCGCCGCCGGCGCGCCCGCTGCGCCCGCCCGCTGCGCGGACGGGAAGGTAGTCTGTTTATATCCATCCAAACGAGTGGGAGGAGGATGGAGGGGCGGAGATCTGTCCCGCGATCCTTCCCCAGGCCAAGATGGCGCCTGAAGATTCTCGAGTAGTGCCTGGCGCCTGGCAACAGTGGCGCTGCCGGACACGAGAGGGGGCTCTGGGGCGATGTGAGTCTCGCTCCAGGTGGGGGCTGCTAAAAAAGCTCCTATTTAAAATATTTACACAATTTTAAAAACGAGTGTATTTTGTGCTCAAATAGCACCCAATCACCATCCACATTACACAGTGCGCAAGGGAGCGCAGAGAACCCCCGGCTTCCGCCTCAAGGGTGAGTAAACTTGCAGATATCACGAGGACCTAAGAAACCAGCCCTTAAATCTCCTCGGAGGGCGGAGGGGCGGAGATCTGTCCCGCGATCCTTCCCCAGGCCAAGATGGCGCCTGAAGATTCTCGAGTAGTGCCTGGCGCCTGGCAACAGTGGCGCTGCCGGACACGAGAGGGGGCTCTGGGGCGATGTGAGTCTCGCTCCAGGTGGGGGCTGCTAAAAAAGCTCCTATTTAAAATATTTACACAATTTTTAAAACGAGTGTATTTTGTGCTCAAATAGCACCCAATCACCATCCAAATTACACAGTGCGCAAGGGAGCGCAGAGAACCCCCGGCTTCCGTCTCAAGGGTGAGTAAACTTGCAGATATGTATGTATGAACTGCAGACACCAGGGGGTTTACCCGGCTTCAGTATGGTAACCAAGAGGGCCTCTCTCATTGTGCAGGGCATGCTGCCTTCCTCACATACCTCGTCAAACAGGGACAACAGGTGTGGGATGAGTTCATCCTTCAAGGCTTTATAGAAGCCGACTGTCAGGCCATCTATTCGGGGAGCGCTATGTGCACGCATGGTGGCCAGGGCCTCCGAGAGCTCGTCCTCCTGTATAGGGGACATGAGGAATTCCCTGTGTGACTGCGCTAAGAATGGTAGTTGTATGTGTTCTAGGAAATCGTCCATGTCCTCCTCCAGATCGTGTGTTTCGGTAGTGTACAAGTCAGAATAGTAGTCACGAAAGGTAGAGAGAATGTCCTCGTCTGTCGTGACCGTGGTCCCTCGCGAGGTTTCAAATTCGGTCAGTCTGGGGGTTCTTTTTTCGTCCCGCAATATTCTGGCTAGCAGCGAGCTCGGGCGCTCGCTCTCCCCGTAAGTCCTTGCTGAGGCGTATTTTCCCATGTAACAGACCTCCCTGTCCGCCTCTTCGTTGAATTCTGAGATTAGGGATCTCAGCCTGTCATCCAACGTGGGGTCGGGTCAGTCAAGAGTTGTGACTCTAGGTCCGCCAGTTGAGACTCTAAGGTGCGGAGACGTTGACGTATGGCCTGCAGTACACTGGAGTGTTTAGTCATGGCGATCCCGCGAATGAAGACCTTAAACGCCTCCCAGACCGTGTGGAAGTTATCCACTGAGCCCAGGTTCTTCTCAAAGAAGAGGTTTATTTCCTCCGCCAGTTCCCCTCTAAAGGCATCATCCAATAGGGCATACAGCGGGAAGCGCCAGGTAAACGGGGGGACCCTGCGGTTCGGCGTCGCCAGGGCCAACAGTGTTGGCGAGTGGTCAGACAGTGTTCACGGGAGCACCGTGCACGGTACAATCTGGCTAGTGATGGAATGAGAGTAGTCAATCCTGGTATGTATGTCATGAAAGGAAGAGTAGTGTGTAAACCCACCCCTGCCCGCATTCCTGCTTCTCCACACATCCACTAGATCTAATGTTAGCAACTCTGCTTGTAGGGTTACCGCCGCCGCAGCTGGTGTACGCGCGGGCCAGAAGACCTATCCAACCCGGGGTCTAGCACTAGATTAAAATCTCCCCCCCAGAGCATGTGTGCCGAAGCATAAGTTCTACAACCGAGAGCCAGCCGGGAATAGAAATCAGGGGAGTCATAGTTCGGGCCATACACATTCACTACAATTAAGTCATGGCCCTTACCCTCGCACCTCGAAATCAGGTAGCGGCCTTCGGGGTCTGCCTTAAGCAGTCGTAGGGCCAGGTTAGAGCGTGGATTCACCCATGTCAAGACACCCCTAGAATGTGTGGTGTAACCCGCTACTGTGGAATTGCCCAATAGGCCACTGTGCTGCAGCATTTTGCTTGTGAGCGGTAAATGAGTTTCCTGAATGAGCGCCAGATCAATATGGTGTCTCTGTAGATAATGGAGTACTTTCCGCAGCTTCCTGTGGTCATTGAGACCTCTAACATTCCAGGTCAGTACCCTTAAGGTATCTGGAGGATCATCCAAGTTCGTCACTCGGACACTAGCCATCGGAGCCAATTGAGGTCGTACAATAGAACAATGTTACCCTGACACCAACGTTACTCAACTCCTCCAGGAGGTACAGCGAACAGTCTGAAAAAAGCCCCCTTCCCCCCCAACCTCCCCCTCTACCCACCCCCCCCAGGAACAGCAACTCCCCAAGCATTACCCTCCAACCCCCCACCCACAGCAGACCCACCCCAACCCGGTCCGGCAGTGTTCTACCCACCCCACTCCCCAGAGCTCCCACCCCAACTGAAGTCAACCAACAGAACAATATGCGTAACGCGCGGGGCCTAGGTAGCCAAATGTCATAGTCTCAACCTATGTCTCAGAACTCTTATCAGCCTTTCCACCCGCTCCCGCCATGCACAGGAACCCCAGTTAGTGCAACATTCTACAAAATAACAGTAAGCAGTGTCGCATCACCCCCGTGTGGGGCATGCCCATGACCTTGACCGGCAAATTGTCCCAGGTCCAGTTCCTTTAGCCCTGAATTACTATGGAAACGTACCATGTGATGTGCCCCAGCAGGTGCCCGGGCTGGGGGCGCGCGGGCGTGAAACCAGGGCATCTCCCCCCCAACCCACCCCTCTCCCCCCCGCATCTCTTTTCTGTGCGGCTTGCAGTCTTCAGAGAGTGCCTCATGTGGTCCGTCACCCCGCCTGGAGTAGGCCGCAACGAGAATAGTCCGGGATCCCTCTGTGCCTCCACCCAGCGCACCGCGGGGCGACACAGACAAGAGAAAGTCAATCCTGGACGTCCAGTCGGCTGTCGCCTTCGCCGTCCTCGTGGTTCTTGTCCGAGCCCCCTTTCGCATCCCTCGACCATCGCTTCATCGCCTGCTGCAGCGCTTTGGGATCCGTGAAAATATGAGAGTGGCCTCCTTTGTTAACACGTAGCTTGGCCGGATACAACAGCGCGTAGTCCAGACCCATTTCCCTTAGACGTTTTTTGTGCGGTATGAACTGCTTCCGCTCCTCTTGTACCTTAGCGGTAAAGTCTGGGTACAGGGATATAGCCGACCCCTCATATTGCAGGTTCTGTTTCGTGCGTGCCAAGCGGAGTGCGGTGTCTCTGTCCCTGTAGTTGAAAAGTTTCGCTATGACAGGGCGTGGAGGCGCGCCCGGCTGCGGTTTGGGTGCCAGCAATCTGTGTGCTCTCTCCACTGTGAACATGTTGGAGAATACTCCGTCTCCCAGAAGTTTCACCAGAAGCTGTTCCACGAAGCGCTCCATAGTGCCCGTCGCCGTGGACTCCGGAAGGCCCGTGATGCGTAAGTTACAGCGCCGAGAACGCGCTTCCAAATCCTCGGTCTTGTCTTGCAATGTCTGCATCATCCGTTCTATCTTTTTCTGCGCCGTTTCCAGCTCGGTTTGCACCTCCTCCACCTCCGTCATTCTGCGTTCGGCCATATCGTGCCTCTCAGCATGCTTGTCCAGCCTCTCCGCCATTCGATCCATCCTGTAGGACATCGCATCTATCTTGGACCCCAGGGCTGTGATGCTGGCCTGGATGCCCTGCTCCATGGAGAGTAGCATAGTCTTTAGGTCTGAGTCCACGCTCGGAGCCTCCACCGAGCGCTACATCGAGGCGCCCTCCGCAGCCGGGCTCTGTTGTATTAAGCGCTTCTGCGAGAAGGGGAGTTTACTCTGAGTCCTGTCCCCCTTGCCCATTATGCCACCACTCGCTTCTGGAGACCACGCAAAAATGCAGGACCGCCGAGGTAGGCCTCAGGGCGGATTTTCACAAGGCTTTGGTCCCTGCGGGCCGCTCCTCACCTCTAACTACCCTCCGACTGGGGTGCTGCAGTATTGCGGGCCGTCGGTACCAGGGCGTAGACCTCCGGAGAAAGGATCGGGCCAGATTCGGTACTGTAGGGCGATTCGGGTGGGCCGGGTGCTCCGTCAGTCGAGAGGCCGGCCTCGTGGGAGCCCGGAGACACCGCACTCCTCAGTTGCGACGTCGGTAGCCACCGCAAACGCGCCCGCACCTCCAGCTCAGCAGGCGCCAAATGCAGAAAGGGCGCGAAGATCCTCCAAGAGGCAGTTCTGCGCCCCGCTTAAGATGTGCAGGGTAGGGGGACCCGTGCTCTCCCACCCCCAAATGTGCGCCGTTGTGAAGCCCCAGGGCGTCCAAAATCAGGCTCTCTTCAACATGACCCCCCAGGGGGAAGGGCCGTATCTCTCCTGTGCCCCTTATCAATGTCCTTGGCGGAGGGGGGGGGCAAATACCTCAGGACTCGCTCCGGTGGGCAGAGCTGCGGGGGGGGCGTGAGAGGGGGCCGCCAGTCCCAGGCACACCGTCGGTAAACTCTCCACCCTTGGGAGGGGGGAGGAGCCGCTAGACCGGTACCTCGCTGCGACCGCAGCCGCACGTCTCGTCACGCCACCCGGTGCTCTCTGCAATCCAGCCCGCGGCTGCGCGGCCTTGGTCCACCGAGGCGCAGCCCTCACTCGTGTTGCCTCGTTCTTGGTCTCTCGCCACCGCCGGGTCGTCCGCCCGTTCACCACTCCTCGGGCAGGTCGCGAGAGCCGGGGCGGTCCTCGGACGTTGCTAGGAAAGGATTTAGCAGGATTATTAGGTTTGTGCACGGCAGAGCTGCGGGATTAAGCGGCCATCACACTTGCCGGCTAGCTCCGCCCCCCCCTACTGTCCCATAGCTACCAGGGATGATCTTGAGGTTTAAGTTACTGAAACCTTTACTGGACCGAAGAAGAATTGTGAAATTATTACTGGAAGAGGACTACCAGCCACCCCAACCATTATTTGACATTCTCACATTGGTGTTCAGTGATGGGATCCGGAACTTGTGTTTAGCTGTACCACTCAGTAATTATTATGGAACAGAAATATCTCTGCATTGAAATCAAATTGATTTTTAATTGGCACCGGGTCTTTGATTGGTTCATTTATGATTTTCCTAAATAATTTTTTATTTCAATTTTTGCACCTTTTTCTAAAAGTCTCTGTGAACATGGATTTGGATCTGGCTACCTTGGTAACTCCCAGTGGTGGAGAAGAAGGATCTGTGCAAGGAAAGAAAATTACTTTTCTACTAATTTTTGCAGCTCCTCTGGACCACTGCTGCGCGGTCCAACTGCCCCTCACACTGTAGCCGCAGCTCAGCGGGACCACTGCTGTGTGATGCATCTCTGGAATAGGACTTTTCATCGCAGCCCATCGGAACTGTTGCGTCGTGACACATCCTCGACATGGGATCTAACATCACTGCCAGGAACTACCACTGCGCAGTGCTCTGCAACTAGGGTTTAAAGTACTTTGCTCAACTGGCCTAATTTGGTCCCTGTACCTGACCCACACACATTCTTGGCCGGCCTGAACTTGTGACTTATAACCTGATAACCACAGTTGGCGCTTTTTGCTTTCTAGCACTAATTTGACCTAAATCTTTAAAATTGCTTTTCTCTGGTTCTTCAAATTGGAATTTTGTTATTTTGATGTAAAATAATGTATTAAATTCTACTCTATTTCTCTAAATTGGACGGAGCTTTTCTGGTGTTGTGTTTTCACTTTATTACTATTTGAAGTGCTACATTAATACTTTTCATATTACCTCTAAGTTAAGCCTGACTGCTTTGTGCCAAGCTACCAGAGGCTTAAGCACAGGTAATTTGGAGTTTGTTTGTGACTTCACCCTGACAAGAATTATGGTTGCTGCTTAAGTAGTGCTTCACCCCCCTCAACCAGTGGCCCAGTTTCCTACAGTGACCAATTGTTGGAACAGTTTGCTAGACTGTTTTCCCTGACACTTGGACTGATCCAGTAATGTATTCACGGCATTGACACTGGTGACAGCTTCATTGTCATAAACTAAATATACAGGTTGTCTGGAAAAGTAAGGCCAGCATTAAAGAAGGAGTTTCCAAAATATTGTCAATGGGATGATTGAGCCCTTTAGTAGTCCCTTGGCCAGTCCAGTGGTGCTGGTGTCCAAGGCTAAGCCGATAGGAGGGACCCCAGACCTCAGACTCTGTGTGGACTAAAGAGGACTGAATTCTGTCACCAAAACTGACACACAGCCTATTCCAACAGCTCATAGACTGGTTTGGGGCTGACAAGTATCTCAATATATTTGATTTAACCTCCAGCTAAAGGCAAATTGCTCTGGCTGAGGGACCAAAGGAGAGATTAGCATTCTCAATTCCTGAGGGCCACTTCCCATTTAAAGTAATGCCGTTTGGATTGAAGAATACTCCTGCCACCTTCCAGATGCTGGTGAATGGGGTACTGTCTGGGGTGGAGACTTTTAGTGTAGCACATCTAGATGATATTGTTGTCTTTAGCTCCACATGGTAGGAACACCCGACACACCTCATGGAAGTACTACAGGCCCTGTAACAGGCAGGACTGATTATTAAGATCAGCAGGTGTCAGTTAGGACGGGGTCTGTAATGTACCTGGGCGATGTACAAGTGCAGCATCTCCAGCCCAAGAGCCAGACAACTATTGCTTCGGAGCTTCCCAAAACTTAAACTCAGGTCAGACCTTTCCTGGATTTGAAAGAATGATACTACGTAAGGTTTATAAAGGGGTATAGCACTATTGTAGCCCCTTCACAGATCTAACCTCAAAGAAACAGTCATATGGACTGAGGTGTTTTTTAAGTCCTTTGACACTCTGAAGGAGGCAGACAGATGCTTCAGAACATAGAATAGGTGAAGTGTTATCAAAGCTGAATGATGAGGGTCAGGATCAATCAGTTGCCATTATTAGCAGGTGAATGCTCATCAGAAAATAGTTCTTGGACTGACATAGACGCTGTGGTTTAGTCACTGAGGAAGTTGAGATCCTATCCATTTAGGACTCAATTCAGAGTTCAAACTGACCAAAG
This sequence comes from Lissotriton vulgaris, assembly GCF_964263255.1. Lineage (NCBI taxonomy): Eukaryota > Metazoa > Chordata > Amphibia > Caudata > Salamandridae > Lissotriton > Lissotriton vulgaris. Next base: position 52,048 of record NW_028253259.1, read on the forward strand.
GTCTCTCAGATGGCTCAAGCAGCTGAGAGTGGAAACCCCCAAATTGTTGAGGTGGTCCATCCCCCTACAGGAATGGACTTTACATTGGAGCACAGACCTGGGACAAAACATGCCAATGCAGATGGCCTATCCGGGTTATTTCACTTAGATGGTGAAAACTGCTAAGGGACTGTCTGAGGATCTCCTCACCTTTCATCTGGAAGTGGGCTATGTAAAACAATACCTCTTTTTGCAGTTTCACCCCAAGTTCCTTTGGGCTGGCTCTGCTGGTTTTTTGACTATGCGCACTGCAAAAACATGTTGAAATCCACCATGTTGCTAATTGCCACATTTAACTTACCTAAAAATCTCTAGTACGTTGTACGATGTGTACCAGGGCCTGTAAGTTAAATGTAACTAGTAAACAGTAGCACATGTTGTGCCATCAATAAAATAACAATGGGAAAGATGACTGCAAGCATGCCACCAGTAACCTAGCTGTGCAGGTTTGAACTGCAAATTGGACTTGTCAAAATAACCACTTTGGAAGGCCTAATCTCAACTTTTAAATATGAATAAGTCACCCATAAGTAGGTCCGAAATTACCACCAGGCAAGGTGCATGCTCCTTATAAATAGGACATGGAAAAGTTTCATGTTAAACATCTCCTTATAGTAACAGTGCCCTAAAACCTATTTCACTGTAGCTGGGCTACCTGCCCCATAGCAAAGTATTGGGATGTATGATTAAAGTTAATACAGTTATCTTCACCTAGGAACCAGATAAAAAGGTAATTCTTGCACAATTTAAAATATTTACACAAATCCAAACCATTGGTAAAGTCTGATTTGAAAGAAATATTTTTACGAAAGGTACTTTGAAAAGGTTACTTTTAACCTGCCTATAGCCTAACACCTCTAGAAGCCCATTTGCCGGAGTATCCAATTGTCACCCAGGAGTTGAATAACTCCTTGATGAAGAGTAAATTGGCTCCCAGAGCTGAGACAAAGGCCTTGAGTGTGGGGAGAGGTTGACCTTCCCTTGGCTGGATGGCCTGGAACCTGTGCCCTGCCACTAGCATATCTTCAAAGGGTGCCTACCTTGTCACTGACAGGTGTAGCTCACTCAGGGATCTTCCTCCCCTTTGTCTCCAGCCACGCTGCAATCCCACTTGGAGAGGAGCTGCCCCCAGAACTGGTTTTGAGTGACAACAGAGGATAGGTTGTTCATTTCCCTGGCCACAACTCAAGGATGGGCCCAGGAGCTCTGCACAGGGGATTGCAATGTTTGACACTACTAGAAGAAGGGCTTCATCTGCTGCTAATACCTATAAGGAGTATCCTGACGACTGGACCTGCTCCCACTTGTTCCAAGAACAAAAAAGTGGACTCCGAGGTGTTGTAATGGAGTTTCTGGTTGGCTAGTCTATGCACCTTAGCCAGGCAGAACCCACCACTATAGTCACACACCAAAGATAGCCTGTGCTCACCCTCTGATAGCTTGGTACAGAGCAGCCAGGCTTATCATAAGAGGCAATGTGCAGAGCGTTTGCTCAACACATACACAGAAACACAATAAATACACTACAAAAGAGACTCCACATAAGATTATAGTAAATATATAGTATATATTGTGCATATAACATGGACCAAAATTACATGACTCTTAACTGTTTTGCATATCATGCAATTACTGAAATAGTATTCGTTATCTTGTCAATACAATAATCAAAACTACATACATTCTAATAGCAGGACATTAAATGCAGCAGTTTGATTATGGGCACAACACATCAATCACCAACTCTTGGCAAGTAATGCAAAAATCGTTAGGGTAAATCATATACCATTGTGCGGTACAAGTAAGCACAGAATACCAGCTCTTCTATTAGCAATATATGGTACTTTCTGGGCTTTCATCTACACCAGACAAACATGAGAAAACTATTTCCCAAGTACAGTTTTAACTATCACAATAAATGCCTGAAGTGCACACAGTGTTTAGATATGCATCCTCTTCCTCGAGGGGCAATAAGTCCACATGAAATACAGCAAATGAACAACAAGTTCCCATGCACCTTCCTGCATATCAGGCTATTTATAGTAATTCGTTTTTGGGCCAAGGATCCCCGTCAGGATCAATCACCAGACTACGTTGGAGCAGGAGGGAGAAGCACAACACCTGCAGGTCCTGGTGAGGATCATCCACCTGTAGATACCTATGCTGGTAGCTCATTCAGAAGCGAGAGGACCTCATTTGATTTTGCTTGATGGAACAGCATTTCAATAATAGTGACGGTAGCCTAACTACCGGCAGGAGAGACCTCCCTTCATCTCTCTCAGTTAAGAAAAGCACCGGAGAGGGGGACACACCATCGCAGAGTACCTGTTTCAAAGGCCGGGGGAAAGCCACATTGCACTGTCCTTCCTGGGGACCCTGCGGCATTCGGCGCATGAGGCAGGTGCCTCCCTTAAAAAGAAAAAATGCTTTTGGTCATCTGAGGATTGGCCGTGCTCCTTCCACTGGCAGGCTCACAACGAGCTTCGGGTCGGCTTTGAGGAGGGCTGGTTTTGGGAGGAAGTTAAATCGCTCCATGTGCTGGTAACAAAGCCAAGAGCCATTACTCTTAGTTGTGTAAGAGACACGCCGCGGAGGCACTCAACACACGCTCACACTGTGCTCTCTTAGATGCTAAGTGCTTCACACATACTTCCCCACCAAAAGCTCTCTAAACATGCTGCTAGAGAGCACTCACCATGTGATGGATTAACCAAAACTCGGAACACTTGCTGGTGCAGGCACAGGGGGACATGAAGCTCTCACCATGCGCTGTCTTGAAAGCTGCAGAATTCGATATCAGCTTTAGCATGGTGGAATCCTTTTTGCTCTCCGGGATTCCAATGAACAGGGAGGGGCTGTAAATAAACAAGCCACTTGAGATTACTGGGGCGCAAAGTAAGGAGCAGGCAGTCGGGCCAGCACAAGATGCCCAAATGCAGGGTAGCAGTCTCTCCAGCAGCTCAACATACAGCAGGACAGTACAACAAGCACATCGTCCAAATGGTGGTTCATCCTGGTGGCAGAGCAATCCTCCAGCAATGTGCAGTCTGTAGAGGCAGCAGCATCTGGCTATAAGTTCATCCAGTGTCTAAAATCATGGGGTCTGAGCCGTTCTATTTAAATTCCAAAATGACTTTCTTTAAGGAGGAACTTCAAAAGAACCTTTAGAAGTGTACAACAATCCCTTTCAACTCATCCCTGGCTACAGACATCAGTAGGGGGTAAATCAGCCATTTTTGTGAGGGCAGGACACAAACTATACAAATGCAAAGTGTGAAAGCCCCTATATCCCCCTGCCCAGGAAGACCATCAGCATGTAGATGAATGCAGATGTAATCCTTGTCACACTCAGCCCTTCCAGTGGGGTCGTTGCCTGTAAAGTATACCCAAAGTATAGCTGGCATTCAGGCCCAGACGTGGATTGGAGTCAGGTATCAAAGTACAAAGAATCATATACACAGAGAATTGCCAACTTTCTAAAAGTTTAATTTAAAAAATGTTAATGTAAAATCCAACACAATCAGTAAGCAGGATTTATTACTACTATTCCAAACATGCCAAACATATCTTGCTACTGTTCAGATCAGGAATCACTATTTAATCACACATAAGGGAATTCTCAATGCTAGCCTATGAGAGAAGTCGGCCTCACAGCAGTGAGAAACAAAATAGGTTGTTTGTCACTTACAGGACATGCCACAAAATATCCCTACCTTTTACTTACACAGCACCTTCCTATACGGACACCCAGGGCCCATCTCAGGGGTTACCTATGTGTAATACTAGAGGGGTTTATGACTTGGCAAGTAGTTTTTAAATGTCAAGTTAAGTGGCAGTAAACTGTGCATGCAGGCTCTGCAGTGGAAGACCTTAGACAGGTCTGAAAGGCTACGTCTGTTGTTGGCACAAGAAGTGTTGCAGGCCCACTAGTAGCTTAATTTACAGAGCCTGGGTATATGGGATACCACTGTACAAGGTATTTACATGTAAATGAAATATGCATGAGAAAATTCTCCGATCACTCAGGCAATCATTGGTTTAGATCGCGGTTTCAACATGTGTCCTTTACTGTGCTTCATTATTCCATTCTGCCCTCGCCAACACATGTTTTGTCTTCTGCTGATGTAATAACTGCACACTTCGTCATGGCTAATCATATAATGAAATACTATTACATTTGTTCTCAGTTGGTAAACACAGTAATTCTTATGCACACTCCTGTCTCATATGGAGCACTAGTTGTTTGTACGACCTTGTTTGTTTTGTCGGAGAGTGCTCCTGTCGCTGCTTGTATCTAAAACTGTTTGGCGTTCCCCTCCAGCACCATATTGAGGTCAATAGGTATCGTCTCAAACCACGAGGACAAGGAAATTTGCCAAACAGGTGTAAACCAATCGTATCATGTTTCAGAAGAGAGTGCACATGCACATTAGCACTGGTTAGCAGTGGTAAAGTGCCCAGAGGTCTAAAGTGAACAAAAAAGAGGTCAGGAAAATAGGAGGAAGAAGACAAAAAGTTTGGGGATAACCCTGCAAAAGTTCCAGGTCCTAGTTGGCTGTTCAGCTCCAGGGACACAAAAGCTGTAAGAAGCCCAGTTTCCTAGAAGAGCCCAGCTGACCAGTTTCAACTGGACCTGCCATGGACCGTCCCCTGGTGGCTTCTGTTTGAGTGAGTCCTTGCTATACTTCAGCACAAACTATAAAAGCGTTTTGCCAACATTTTGCCTGGTGAACTGACAAAGACCGCAGTCATTGTTGAAGCAGCCGCCATCAATGTCAAACTGCCAGTCAGCCTCAACTTTTTGCTGATTTGTCCAGCTGAACACAATCTGACTTCCAAAAATGTTTCTACGTCCAGACATAGAGGATTTGACCTTTTTGGCACTATTTTTATTTAAAACTTTGAAAAGGTCATATCTCTGGTTACCCTTATCAGATATTTGTCATTTTGGTGTCCTTTTGTTCACTAATGTATTTTCTATTTGTTTAAACTGCAATTTATTTTGTATTATGTTTCAACTTTGAAACAGTTTTTTAGTTCTAAATGCTTTACACTATTTCTAAGGTTAAGCCTGTCTGCTCTGTGCCATAGCTTCTAGGGGTTTAGCTCAAGTTTAGGTTTACAGGACCTAGGAAGAATAGTGGCACTAGGACTTTTGGTGGGCTAATAATACACTTTCTCATATTTATGTAAAGTCCAATTTACTGGTGAAACTCAGATTTGTAATGAATATTTTGGAAAGATGCCTTTTAAAAAGTCGTCTTTGCACAGCCTGAAGTCAGTGGACGCTAAATGTGCATTTTGGTAACTCCCTTTTATCAGCAAGTAATTAGCATTTCAATGGATGTGAATGAGGTGTGAGGTTGCTCTCATGACAGGGACAAAAGGGCTTGGGTGAAACAAAATGACAAAGCAGTTTGTGTCTACTTTCTGGTTGCTGAAATATTAGCTTTGTCCTGCCAGACTTCTATCTCTAAAATTGTTGTCGCTACCTAGGTTTTAGTGTTCGGTGTGGGAGGACCCTAGTATTACTACTGTATACTTTGATACACAGAGCTGAGTTTTAGTGTGACTGAAGACTTCGTCTCATGACAGGCATAAATGTGGCATTTCCAGGGACTCACTTCAGAACACTCGTGGATCTGTGGAAAAGCAAAAGAATCCTGAACCTGCTGTCTGAGACCTGAGAACAGCCTAGAAGACGCCCCCTGCTCTCCCTCATGTACCCAGGGCAAATAAGTAGATTCCTCTTGAAACTACAGGGACACAACAAGCTACAAGAGACCTTTTCCTGCAATGGCCCAGCTGACCTATGGCAACTGGACCTAGACTGGACCCTCCTGTTAACCTCCCCTGAAATTCTCAAGAGCTTTAGAAGTGTACTCCTGTGGTTTATCAGGACATAAAGTACTAAAGTCAGTGGGTACGATTTTTTGCCTGGCCAAACCTCACCTTCACAGACAGCGTAAAATGGAGCTTAGGTCCTGCTCACAGCGACCACGGATTATCATTAGCACTTTGTACTTCTTGGTGCTATTTCTACTTAATAGTTTAAAAAATCTTATCTCTGGTTGCCCTTAATGGAATTTTTCTCATTTTGTTCATTAAAATTAACTCTATGTTTTTCCTTCGTTTTGGGATTTTTATTGTTTTGCATTTCAACTTTATAACTGTTTTAGTACTTCATTGACACTTTATAAATTGCCTCTACATTAAGGCTAGCTGCTCTGAGCCATATCTACAAAGGGGCTAAGCTCAAGTTTATTTAGTGATTTTAGTGGTTCATCGTGACACCCTTGACAAAGGTTGTGATTATTACTTGAGGTGTATTCTTACCCACCTCAACTAATAACCCAGGGCCTCATTATGAGAAGTGACGCATCGCTGCATGAAAGCGCCCTCCTTGCGACATGATTGATGTGTCATATTTACTGTATGGCGCATCATGTTGCAAGGAGTTACGGATACTTCAGTATTTTTGACGTATCTGTATGGCGCAAAAGTGACGCATTGCTGGAGTGTGTCACAAAAGTGACGCAACTCCAGCAATGTGTCCTTTCACATGAGGCAAGCCCCATGTGAAAAGGCCTGCATCAGTCTTATGCCTGCTGTGAGGCAGGTGTAAGATATTGACGCATTTGCGTCCTAGAAGTGGCGCAGTGAAATCTTATAGATTTCACTGCCTCACTTCTAGGACCCTTTCTTGCGTCAGAACGCCCCCCCTGCATACATTATACCTGGCGCAGGCATAATGTGGCGCAGGGGTTTAGAAAGTGACGCATCTACCTAGATGCATCACTTTGAAAATATGGTGCAACAAGGCACATTTTTTACATTGCTGGTGCGTCATAAAAAGTGACGTACCGGTGGCGTAGAAGTGACGCACAGCCTCATAAATAAGGCCCCCAATTTCTTACTGTGTTGATCTTTCTTCAGCAGTTCCATGTCCTTCTTAACATAACCGCATGCAGTGGTTAAACGTTCTCTAGTACTTCCAATATTTGTTTGTGCTAGATGATATGATAGAGCAGAAATCCCTTTCTATAACACTTGCAGCCTCAGAAATCGGTGCAATTGCTCAGGGCACTTAGACCGCAGCATAGCGGTGCTGGTCTTGCCCAATGTTACAGCATTGACATTGATTCATCTCACCTAGGCAACCCATATTCTTAAGAACAGCATTATCTAAATACAAGGGCATTGCCAATGCCCCTTCTGGGCAGCTACTCAGCTCTCTCAGTCAGCCCCAAAGTTACTTTGGTGGCTGTTTCTAAACCTCAGTAAAGGTGTTGGCATTAGGTACCCCAACTCTGGCGGTCCAAGGAATCTTCAGGTCACCACTGGTGTGAAACCCCAGGCTTCTGGTGAAGATATGTTGCCACCTAACTGGAAGTAACTACCAATTTGTATACCCAAGGTGCAGAGTCCTTATTTAATAAATCAGTTAAGATCCATGACCTTTTCTGGGCTCTTCTGCTTTTCATATTTTCACACAGACTGATGTAGTCACAGTCTTTGTCACAAATGTAAGCAAACCTTCCTTCCAGGTCGCTTCAATCTAGTAACCATTTTTTAGCCTCCATCAAAAGGATAAAGAAAGTGAGATGGGGAGGCCGCTCCTTTTCACATTTAGCAGCCAAATCCTGGAATGCTCTTCCCCAATCTTTGAGAGAGATGCGCAACCTTACTGCCTTCCGTAAACACCTGAAGACACATCTTTTCAACTAATGTCTTCATTGAATTGTCACTTCTGGTCTTGAAGCGCTATGAGGCCTCCGGGTAGTATGGCGCTATACAAGTATTTTTTCAATTCAATTCAATTCAATTCAATTCAATTCAAAAGAAGACGTGGGAGCTTGGAATTGCCTCTCAGGAGCAACCCAAAAAAAGAGCACAGAGACAGGTGAGGCTCCCCCACTTATCCACCCATTAACCTTGAAATCCTGTGGGCACAGTCTATTAAGAGAAAAATGGGCCAGGAAATAGCAAGAGGAAACTCCCTAGCTTAAAGTGGATTGCTTGCCTTCTTTCCTTAACTATCCTCTGTCTGTGTCACTACACAGTATCCTGTGTATGTTCTGGCAAGGTTCCCCAATTTACATCTGCCTCTCTGGGCTCTCTGTAACTCTTCATAATATATATCACTAGATTGGTGCAGGACAAAATGGAACCTTTTGAGGCTAAATTCACCTGTCATGCAAGGTGGCCGGCAGACCAAATTTAAAACATTGCAGAGTCTATTAGGCCCATCTCCCCAGCAGGTGAAAGATAAAAAGGCCTGCCACTACCTTTAGCTCCCTACAGCCCGGGAAGCTGATAGTAATACCACTCTTCAGAAGCAGGGTGCGTATGGTGTGCCCCTCAAACCACAGAGAGCTGCTCTCGGTCTCAATAACTTTCACAAAAATATACTTATATACTTCCAGAGCAAACACATGATTGTTGGTATGCTTGGGTGGGGAATCAAAATGGCACAGCATACTGTGGTGAATTTGAGGAAGGGGTGCACAGTCTCCAGAGTCATGCAGAGCCCTTTTTCCAGGCCAACATTATTAGCATACCATGTCCAAATCCTATGATATTTCCATAAAATAAACTAATCATCTTCACATATTGACCTTATACAGAAATGTCTTATTAACGTTTTATATATTCCGTTTTATAATCTCTCGGATAGTATAGAGAGCAGGCCCATGCTCAGGCAAATTTATTGAGATTGGGCTCACCTCTTGGTTAAATAATTCAACTTAAAACTTCTTTACATCCCAAAACATCATAGCATAAATTTTTTTGCAGAGCTGCAGAAGAGAATTTGATATTTATTAACATTTTTGAGGTATGGAGGTAATCATGACTCACTCAAGTGTTAATTTCTCATGAGTCATGGACCCTCCCCACATTCATTAATGATAATAAATATATCATAATCTAACAATTTACTCTCTATTTATATATACATATCTCTCTCCCTCTATCTATATCACAACAGCACTATGGGGCCTATTACGATGCAAGTCCACCCGACACCATCTTACAAAAGGGAACAAACTCAGGCTGGCTGTCCCGACCACCTCATTACGATGCAACTGCACATGGTCGCATTCTGACATTTCCCTATGGGAGCATGTGTTACAGCCGTAAACCGACCATAGTACATGCTCCTATAGGGAAACCTAAAGGTGCCTGCTATAGGGTGCAGGGATTAACAGGTGGGCACCATAGGAGCCTCCTTGGCCAACCAATAGGGTTTCCATGTCAGAAAGGCCAGCATGGAAACCCTGCCGAAACTGTGCATCGTAAACTGGACAGATTAAACCACCGTCCATTTAGATTAGGGGACGGTACACAGGCTCCCTCATCCCATCAGAAGCCAGCTGGAATGACCAGCCTGTTTAATTTCCAACCAACTGAATCAAAATCAGATGGTCAGAATTGAAACCGACGATATATATCATAAGGCCTCCGACCAATATTGTAATAGGCCCCCAAGTAGTTATGGTTCAGTAACACCATTCAAAGACAAGGCATTTTTAAAATATTTTTTATATTTCTACAAATTTCCCGCCATTGCTCTCACCTGATGGGACCAACTGTTTTTTCGTGTAATCTCACCGGGCATGAGTAATATGTGTTTCCCTGTCCCCAGGATAGCATGTGGGAAATAGAAGTCTGATCCCTTCCGGTGCGAGCATTTTTAAAACTCCCGCCGAGTGAGCGCAGACATACCTTCCTTGCCCATGCTCCTGCACTCAGGGAAGTCATGTCTACTCCCACCCAGCAGGAGATTCAAAAGTGATCTAGCCGGGTGGGAGTAAACATAAGTTTCACTGCCCGCGCTGATGCAGGGTGGGGATACTATTTCGTACCATGTGTGGGCTCACCGGGATACAGTCTGCGAGCTGACCCCTTAGAATGAGGTCCCTAGGGACTAAAAAGGATCAATGGTAGGGGTCACATGGCCCCCCTCCCTTTTAAGTTCAATTTGGCCCCAGGGCTTGAGGTCAATGGGTCATTTGAGGGTCAGTGAGGAAAGCCGCCTGGCTCCCCTCTCCTTTTTGTGTAATTCGGCCCCAGGGGATGGGGTCCTCAGGCCCTAATAAGGCTTGGGAGAGGGCTGCATGGCCCTCTCCCCTATTAATAAGGAATGGAGTACCCAGGGCCTCACAGAGGCTTGGGGAGGAGGGCCACGCGTCCCCTCCCCTAAAAAATATTTAGCACCAATTACATTGCTATGTTCTTTGAGGTACATTGGCATTTTATTTTTCACATTTGCTACGTGTGGCTCGTAGCGGGCAGGCGGTGACTCTCCTCCACCCTCAGTAAGAAACCACAAAAATAATAAAGCACAAATGTATGGATTTAATTCTCATGCCCTAAATGGACGTCCTCCCTCCACCCCGAGATCAGAGGTTTACTGTTAAGGGAACTTTTTCAGCATGATGATGCGAAGTTTGTGTAGCAGTTTAGGGCATATGCCCTTACCACAGGACGTTGAATTGCCCAGGCATACTGAGCTGCAAAGAAAGTCCAATATAAACAGATTCCAACAATCCTCACCCTCCAGAAAATAGTGCTGCAGCAGATTGGGTTATTCTCTGTCAGAGATTATTTTGAGTACTCAATGAATTCTCTGTGAATCTCTGAACAGTTTGAAATTTCATACAAATAGACCAATGGTACTAAAGTTTCCGCATTTTAACTTTGGTCTTTTTGATTAAACCCAATAAATTTTACGCGAACTGCACTGCACGATTAAAACCCAATGTGAAAATGGTGTTGTGGAGTTTCAGGTGTGTAAAATGCACTTATTCATGATACTTGAAAGCACAGCACGCCTTTTATTTGATTGCCAAAATCACTCAAGTTTACATAGTACAATGCAGATCTGAAAATGAAGGAACTGACTCATAAAATGTTGTAGTAAAACTTATAGGTATTTTGAATCTGCCGCAACACGTTTCATTTGCAAACCAGGCTTCCCAGGCACATCTGAGATTAGTAGGGAATTAGGATTGGTAAAGTTTGTATGTCTTTCTTCGAAAGGAGACTTTGCTAATCTACGGTTTTCAGACCACTGCTGAACATATTTTTTGACTTGCGCATAACCTAGTTGACTCCTCTGTTTGTATTCTTTTCAAATTTCTCATGTATCGATAACAAAAGAAGGTTGCCAAGCACAACACTCCCGCGAAAGACAACAGATCTCAAATAGCTCTTAAGTAATACTAGCACAAAACAAGTTTCAACACATAAAAGGTGCATTGTATGAGCAATCTATAACAGTTCAATAGGTTTGCATAACACCACACATATTCGGCCAGTATCTAGCATTATTAGCTTCTTCATCTTTTTCAATTGTTCTTTAATGTCCTAGGCGCTGATTTAGAGTTGAGAGGCTGGCACCTGGGGTTAGTTGGGGCTTCACCTCAACCCCCAGAGAAGGACCACCTAATGTCAGCAGTGATCCTTCTGGCCGAAGGCGTTCGACACTGCCGCAGCAGCACTTGTGACAATGAAATGGCCGGTGGAAGTATTTTTTAAATCAACCATAATACAATGAAAATGACATTCACACAAAAGGAGTTTTCTCTTTGTGCAGCAGGGCCATTGTTGTTTTTTTCTACCCAGGTCTGGAATGCAGGACATGGCTTCAATCCTCACTGCGCCACTGGAACCAAGCTAAAACGGACTGAACAGGCCCAAGCAGGCTGACTCCAGTCTGGGTTTTGCTTCCAGACTTTTTCCGTGTCTCCTCATAGACATCTGAATCAGGTTGATCCTCTGAACCCAGGTAA
>NW_028253260.1:0-35182 GCF_964263255.1 Lissotriton vulgaris
CAGTGACTGGCATAAGGGCCTAGCCTTTGGTCTGGCACTGCACCCTACCGTCTACATGTGTCTAACCTCTGCTGCACATTGCCTTTGGTTGAGCACAGCAGGGTTTGACTGCAGGGTCAGACCCTAAGCCAGGCCCTGTGACCAACATTTGGCAGGTGGTCAACCCCTGTGATGCACAGGCTTCAGTCATACGCAGGAGGACGTGAGAATGAAAGAATTAATGAAAATATCTATAAAGTGCAATATTCAGCAATATGGTACTGAGAGAATGAGAAGCACAAATCAAAGAAGATAAGTAAATCCAGTTCAATGAAACAGGGTAGCACTGTTTCATAGAAATAAATGGAAATAAAACCAGACTATGTAAATAAACAGCCTCTGATTTTTTAGAAAGGATATTTTGGTTCTCAATAAGAAGCTATCTGGTTCCAAGCCTTAGTTGCTAGAACCGAAAATGATCTTCCTCTCATATATGTCAGTCTATATCGCATAACTGCCCAAGAATCTTGGAGGAGGACTACAAAGGACGTGGGTGTTTTTATCTTCAAATGCAAGCTGGGATAGCTGGAGCACTTTATTCAAACATTGCTTTATGGACTAGGCAAAGTGCCTTAAATTGAGTAATTGAAGTTGCAGGAAGCCTGTGTAACCTTTGTTTACCTTCAGTGATGTGGTGGAATTTCTGAAGACCACAGGCTACTCTAATGTCAGTGTTCTGGATCAACTTCAGGCGTAAAAGGGGTTTCCTCTGTAGGCTCAGGTAACAGGCACTAGCATAGGGCCTTTTTACGACTACAGTTGTGGTGGCGTGTCCGACCACCGCCACAATGCTGAACTGCCCGCAGTATTATAAGTATGGCAGTCTGTCCGCCACTGAACCACTGCTACAGCTGTGGATCAAGGATCTTGCAGCAGTCTGGCAGTAGTTTGAGGCCAAAATATGCTGGCGGTGCCGCAGCGGAAGCGCAGAGCATATTTTGATTTGCCTCACTGTCCCCCTTTTCATGGCAGTCACACTACCATGTAAAGGGTGGTGGTGAGGCAACAAAGGGGGACTTACAGGGTCTTTTTGTGCCTGTTTGCATGGGGCATATGTTTTGACCTCCTGCAGTTTTGCACCCATATTTCCTGCACAGGAAGGAATGCATGATGTGGTGCATTCCTTCCTGTAAAGGAACGTTCACTGGAGGTCCGGTGGCGGTGCTGTTTAAGTCTCACAGTGAGCCTTTGAACAACACCTCTGCAGGACCGCCACACCGCCCACCAGCCAGACCACAAAATTACTTGTATTCTGGCATGTGGGCGCGGTGAGTTTCGGAGGTCCTGAAGCTGAGCGGTGGCATAATGTGTGCTCCAGGACCGCCAAAACTTGTAATAAAGCTCTATGTCAATTCTGGATGGATTTGAGGCAGCTGCAACAATGACCTGAGCTAAGGAGATATGACTTTCAGACTTTTCCTTAACAGCATAAGCTGAAAGGAGCATGGGAACACACTGTCATTAATTTGTGTTTCTGAGGAAATTTAGCATGATTAATTTTTTTGTGTATGTTTAATTTTATGCAGATCAATCAATGTGGAGCAAATTTAAAGAGGGAGGCCAAAAAATACTCTGATTTTCGAATAACTGGTACCTTATTACAAATCCGTATAAAATTGGGCAGACCACTGGCATTTTTAGCTTTCTCTTGATAAACTGAGTTACATGCTAATCTGTTAAGGAGGGGCACAGTGACAGCAGAGCAAAAAAAATGTTCATTTGTTAATACCTTTAGCGTTGATTAAGGAATCTGCAGAGTATTGGACAGTCTGTACTAAAGTTACACCCAATGCAGGGATCTCAGGTTTCCACAAGATCTGGGGGGCTAAAAGACATGTGCACCAGGCCCAACTTACCTTGGACTGCTGACTTCCACTGAGCGAGATTTTGGCAATGGGTAACAGGGTTGGCCACAGGCCTAGCATTTCGTCAACCACCTGGAGGTGAGCAACCTCTGGTGTGCAGGCCTATAGCGTTTGACCATGCACAGTGTCGCTTGACCGTAAGGCCTGGTCTGTGGCCTGTCCTGGTATTTTGTGTTTTACATTTTAGAGATTGGCAGAAACAGTTTTAGAATTTACTGACCCAACTTGGGTACTACAAATCTGAAATGGACCACACAAGCAAAAAGCTTCCTTGTCCAATGAAGAGCATTTATCTTTATATTTAAGTCTGTGGATATGGTTCGAGGAATGCTCATCATCTATTTGACCAGATGCCTCTAACTTGTCACCTTTTCAAGCCCACCGTAATGCTATGTTCTCAAAAACTATTGCTTTACACCAAACCAAGCAAATGCACTTTCCTGAGTAAAGTTCTAGGTTCATGCCAAGGTTGGAGGAAATCCATTCAGGGATTTTTTTGTGTACCAAAGATTTCTATTGGACGTAAAATGCCAAAGACCGTTTTTTTGACTACCCCCATGAAGAGTTCCTCCTTCTGATGGATGTACATAAAACTTAAAATATGAAGAGTAAGTTAACATGATAAAGCTTAAAGTGCTAACAGCCTGCCAAATGTCATGCATATTCATTATAGAGCATCAAAGATTTTAGCACATGAACATTTATTTAACCCCTTTTAACCTTGTCCCCCCAATAGATCTACACAAAACTTTCCATACCCGGGGATGACTAAACATGTATATCTGACACATTTCTTGTGGATTTATCAAATGATGCCACCGTTATTAGCAAAAGAACATCTTTTGATCCCTCTTTTTAACTGTGGCCTGCCCTCCATTGAGGAATACGCACAAACTTAAAAATACACGTTTGAGCATCTGTAATAATGTAAAAACTAATATTTAAAACTAATAAACTGTTGAAATTCACCAGTTATAGTTTACTGAGCTAACTATAACTTGCACCCCACAATGTCCTGCTTATGATCTCACATTTACCATCACTCACAACATGTTACATGAAGTCACTGATTACATCACTCACCACATCATTGATGCTATGACAATATGCAGTGGATATGACAGTTTTCTATAGACTTTTCAGACTGAAATGTATTCAACAATGTGCACATAAAACTAATATTCCATAACATCTGTAGTACTTATGGGTGTATTCTTTCACAACAAGCAGAACATGAATCATATCTGTCAAAGCACCCATAATAAGTTCATATTATACTGCTTTTTACTGATATTGAGGTGCTTAAGAAATGTGATGGCCCTGTAGACACTATTGACCTCAATAATTTATTAAACTTTAAATACCATTCAAAAACATTGTTCAGTTATTATTAACTTTAATGGACTGTGTCTGTTAATTACCTCATCTGACATAGAATGTTAAAATAACAGCTTTACTTCAGTACATTAGCCAATTAGAAAGCATGCAGGTGTACACTAAAAGGTCTTAAGGACATACTTTGGTAGTATATAAAAATATCTTACGCATATTCCTAAAATGAGTAGAAAGAACACTCATTCTGCGATTTGAAGTGTCAGTAAGGGAGTCAATCTTACATTATACATTCTACAACAATGTATGTCTCAGAGTTTTCAGTCAATTTTGGGAAATAAATATCTCCACTTTGTAAATCTCCAATTTCTTTACAAATTGTCTATAGTACGCCATGAGAACTAAATGTAGTGTAGTTCCTATATTCCCAATAGGCTCTGCACATTGGAATAACATATCCTATAGATGTGGCGTAGGACTGAGGTCTACTTGGTCTCTATCCAATATATTAGACTTAATTGTGAGTGCCAGATAACTCAGAGGTCACTAGAAACTTTCTCGAATGAACAAGAAGGGATTCGTTTCTGACAACTGCATAAACATGACAACTTTGTTTCCCCAAGATAAAACTGATCATCAGAGTCGTGGAAACAATAGATAGATATTTTACTTAGTCAATCGTGCATGCTTCCTGTCACTAGAGGTGCAGAGAAATAGAGAGACGGGCGTTTTCAATAAAAGTATTTTTTGAACAGTCTTCTTTCTCAAGCATAATAAATGAACTGCTACAATCGTAAAACTGGTTGCAAAATATAATGCATATAGTATAAAGAGTAGAATAAAATAATACTGTAAGAGCATTGTATAGTGCCTAAACCATAGATACATACATAAATAACAAATGCTAAAAGTACTCAACGGGTGCTTCTAAAATACGCCTACCCGATGTACCTAACCTAAGCCTGGTACGAGGGAAGAAGTAAGTGATGTGTAGCATAAATGTAGTAATATTTTTCCAAGAATCTGTCCAAGATTTCTCTTAGGGTCTAATCCGCTCCATACCTTAGTTTGGAACGAAGAAGGTCAGGCTCAGAACTCGATTTCCCAACAACCCGCAAGGGTAGCTTGGAAACACTGGAGCTGGATTTCTCTGCAGTAGAAAAGACAGCGTCTCAGTGCATCTGTTGGAGGGTCGGCTTCCTTCAGCACTTGCTGTAGCAGGGCGCGTCAGGCAAGTAGATAGTCGAACTGCTCCTAACCACTGTGTGTTTGCTAAGGCAAGTGTGGGCATATTATACCTTGAAGTTGCCAAGTTTGACGTAAAGGTGGACATAATAACATCATTAAAGACTCAGTTCTTTTAAAACTCCATGAGTTCTTGGACAAGTCAGTTCTCGAGCAAGGGAAAGTCCCTAGCTACTTAAGCCGAGTTTTCCAATAAATTGTTGTAGGTTTTCGGAAATAGTGGAAGTAGCCCTGCCGTATTTGGACTGCATGAGCTATGACTAAATATGGTTATGATTCTTATGCCTATATAAGGACATAGTGATTTATACCTATATGAGGGCATGAATCAGGAAATGTACAATAGTGTCCTAAAATGGTTCACAACACCCACTCCACGTTATCAAATTCATCTATGATTAAGTACTAAACATAAAATCTAGAGCATTAGTTTGTACAAACCCCCCCTAAAAATACATAAAATGTATTAGAAAAAATGGTTGTAGACAAAATGAGCATTTGTACAATATGCATCTAAGGGCAATGATTTAATTGTAAGCATACGATATGATATTAGCAATGCTAACCAAATGAATCACGAAATGTACATTTATGAAATGGCTCTAGATACAAAAAAAAGGTTGAGACCATCCCATAGCAGAATATACCAGTTAGTTCTCTTTGTGCATTAGGTCGATATTGTTTCTAGGAAGTAATCAAAGAAATCTTGTTCTCTAAGAATAGTTCTACTTTAAGCAGATTGCTTTGTGCCAAAGTTCAGTCTGTTTTGGAAAAATTCAAATTAAATTGTAGTGAAATAGAGTTCCAAACTTGGAGTTTTTGTTTTGAAAAAAGTGAAGGTCGAATTTCAGAGTTCGAAAGAATGCTATGTGCTAAAATCAAGTTATTCTCGGTGTCAGGAGAAAACATTAAGTCGTCAAGGCTGGCAAAGAAATTGTCTACCACAGTAGATTAAAGTTCAACTACTTCATTAAGAAGGTCAATTGTACACAGATGTGAAGCATCGCCGTCAGCGTTAGCTGCATTAGCAAAGTTCATAGCAGATGGTACCTGTGTGCCTGTTGGTCCGCGTATCTCACGTCCAGTTTGATTTGCCGGTGAGATCTCAATGAATGCTGTCATCAGGATTGGTAGCCGTTGGAGGCAACACAACACATGAGCCGTTACCAGACCCAGTAATGCGTCAACATCCGTTGGCATAGCCGATGGTAGTGTTAGACAGATATCTAACACGCATTCCTATCCACAAAGCAGGCATCGTAGAACAGGTAAGATTCCATCTAGCCAGATTGGTCTGAATGACAGGAACCATGTGGTATTCAGATCTCTCGAACGATTCAAGCCAAGGATCTGTGTTATTCTGTCACAATACCTCATGGCCTGGAGCGCATTCTCCATGCTGACTTGGGTATCGCTGGTGGCCGGATTTGCCATAACGGAGCAGGAGGGATAAAAATAAGATCCCTGCTACGAGTCCCAAAATGAGAGGCAGGCCACCGAACACAGAGTGTACGAAGTTAGGAAAAATGCCCAGGACTGCTTCAAAGGGTGCTAACAGTCCCGAAAAAATTGTCTTAAATACATGTGCAATACCGCTGGTATCAGACATGTTAAAGATACGTCCTAACATTTCTGCAAAATGTATTGGGCAGTTTGTTGATAATAATGCATGTATCTATGCAGAGGACCTTGCAACTTGCAGATCATACGTCTCTCTGGACGAGGTCAGTGGCACAGTTTTTTGCAAAAGAATGGCTTTCATTCTGCTTAAAGTATCAATTCATATAAAAGAGATGTTCAGTGAAGGCCATAGTGGCGACTCCCCATCTGTCTTGCTTTTAGGAAACAATACTTGCATACAGCAAGTGACCCTGGCTGACACACTAACCAGATTACCTATTCCTGGCATCATTCCACAACAGCTGTGATCATTTAACATAATGTAGCTACCATTGGAAAGCTGCCTAAAAATTGGATCTATCACCGCTGTGGGCGAACCTTGCAGGTGGCAAGAAAGGTTATTCGAAGAACCCTTGCAGCCTCCGTGTAAATTAATACCTTGATATAACAGTGTACCACTCAGTGAGTTTTTACAATTTTTACTACTAAGAAATACCTCCTTTCTCCCACTCCAACATTTGTGTGTGTATGGTAAATCCCTGGTCGACTTAATGTATTCTTTACCCAACCTTTCATACAGGCCTGCTGGTATGTGTTTT
The DNA here is from genome assembly GCF_964263255.1 of Lissotriton vulgaris. Taxonomy (NCBI): domain Eukaryota; kingdom Metazoa; phylum Chordata; class Amphibia; order Caudata; family Salamandridae; genus Lissotriton; species Lissotriton vulgaris. The sequence goes on from NW_028253260.1 coordinate 6,701, forward strand.
AAGCAATACTGAAACTGGAAAATCGTCACTGGTATCGTGATGGTGTCATGTATTATCCATTCAATCAATGGTTTCTCAGAAACGGTCAAAGGTAATATCTCCAGTTTTTCTATGCCCAGCACCGTATAGTCTGCTCCCTTCTGTGCCAACAAGATTTGTTTATCTGTAAGGTTAAACACAGTAAACAATAACGTGGTGTTGATTAAACGCCAAGGCACATAGCCAGAACGAAGGTTTTGCAACGTCCAGCCTAACAGCATTATAGAACGTAATTGAGACTGGCCATGTTGTAACATTAGCAAGTCCTGTTCCATTATGTCAATGGCAGAGGATACAATGCTATCCAAAGAATATATTCTGGACACGGAGTTGTTAACCCATTGTCAACTACAGAGAGTGATTTCTCTAAATGAATACGATCAATTTCTCGTATTCTTTCGGCTGTTTCCATTTGCGTGACTTATCATGCTTCATTGTATGCAGCGTATATACTGGCATATATGAAACGTTTATGACGTGGATTACGAGGTCCCAGTAAGAATTCTCGTAAATCAATGCCATCTTTTTTTTTTTTTAAAGTTTGTAAGACCTTTATTGATAGTAGCCAGCATGACACAGCCTGGTGCCTACAACCCATTGGGCCGGCAGCAGTAAGTAAGTCATCTCAGTTTCCTAACATATTTACACAGCTTTTAAGCCGACAACCAAAGGTCCGGCAGCGTAGTCCAGGATGCATAATTGAAATCACGCATGTTTGCTGAGGATATGCCATTGTCTTACATTTTCACTATACGTTGTTCCTCGCTGCTTCCCTAGATATTCCCTAGCGCTCTTTAGGGAGCACTGTACATCGATGCATTCAGATCGGGCCACTGTGTGTCAAGTGGGATACCAATGTGTTGCATATTCCCATGCTATGTAGGACACAAGGAACAGTTTATGCGTATAACGAAGAAAGGAAGATAAACATCAAACAATAACCCCAGGGAAACAGTTAACACACTATTTCTATCATGAAGTGTAGTGCCACATACAAATTAGCCCATCCATAGGTCAGTGCACAAACGGGAGGAATCGCAAGTGAGGTAGATGGAACCAAGTCACCCCGGCTATCCGCGCCACCTGCCCTTTTAGGTATCACAAGGGGTTCGGTGTACAAGTGTGTGGTAGCAGTCACATGAGGCCCAATATACATAACAAGGAGGGGAGGGGGGTGTATGGTATGCAGCCCGATTGTCCAACCATAGCCCAGGGACCTCAAGGACTTACAGGACTGCATGGAAGAGGAGAATCGTGGGCATCCTCTTCCTCCGCCTGCCGGCCAAGCAGATAAGACACAAAGGGGGCCCAGATGTACTTAGGTTTGGACCGCATAGGCATTAGCTCAGCATAATCGTGCAAGCGCTCCTGCCAGGTGGCCACATCCCGGAGCCAGCATTTAAATTTAGGCGCCCGTCCTCTCCCCCATCGGCACGCCACGCGCCTCTTGGCAAGAAGGAGACTGAGTGCAAGGAGTTTTCTGTGTGGGGTGGCTACCTGTTGTGACAGGCCTAGCAGAGCGATCAGAGGGCAAGGGTCTATGGTGATGCTCAGCATGGCCGAGAGCCCCTCAAACACCTGCGACCAGTATGCAGCCACCTGTGGGCAGGTCCAGGCCAAATGAAAGAAGTCCGCCCCAGCGGTGCCGCAGCGAAGGCAGCAGTCAGAATCACGGAGCTGGAATCTGTGTAATCGCGCAGGTGTATGGTATACTCGATGCAGGAATTTATAGTGTAGAAGGCGCAATCTGTTATTACCCGTGAAGACCTTTGTTTGTGTGCAGCAAGTTTCCCACTGGTCGTCGGTGAGTGGCTCCGTGAGGTCACTATCGCATTCCTGCCGGGCTTTAAGGGAAGGGGGATGCGGAACGTCCTGAACAATGCCTGTAAAGTTTAGAGACTACGTCGCGTGGAGTATCCGATAGCATGTAGTGGTGCGAAGGTTTCCGGCTCCGTGGGAAAATCGGGAGTGATAGCGCGCACATTTTGACGCAATCGGGTGAATAGGAAGGTGTCCATGACTGAGGCCGATCTCTCCCTGAAGAACTGTTCAGCCGTAAGGAGGGTCCCGTTCGGATACAGCTCGCCCCAGTGGACAAAACCCAGCTCTCTAAGGAGTTTGCGCCCTATCTCTTCGCATGTAACCAGGAGTCTGGGGTCATTCGCTAGGGGTAACTTGGGTGAGTAAAGAAACGCGCAGTCTAGGGTTTGCGCCATGCGTCGCCAAGCTGCCACTGTGCAGTCCACTGTGGAAGGGTCCCGTTCTCTGGGCTTCACCGTGGAATGTATGTAGCCTGAGGCAGTTGTGGGAGCCATATAGCCGTCCTCAATGGCAAGGTGTGCCATAAAGGGAGGTGGGAAGTACCAGTGGGCCGCGAAGTGGGCCTAAGCGCAGTCATAATACCTCTGAAAGTTGGGGACGTCAAACCCACCCAAATGGAAAGGGAGCATAAGGGTATCCAGGCTGACCCGTGGCTGCTTTCCGCCCCATATCAACCTAGTAAGCTGGGATCTAAGGGTGCTGAAGAAGAATGTCCCCGGATTATAGGGAATGTTGACAAACAAATATAATAGTTTGGGGAGGAGCACCATCTTGATCAAGGCTATGCTACCTGTAATGTATTGCGACTTATATAGCGCATGTATAACCCGAAGGCATCAAGGTGCTTGCCTTGGGAACTCGTCCTGACTTTTTCCCTGTGAGATAACCCCTACTGGGCATCCCCAAGGTAAATGCCAGGCATCCCGCAGCGGGTGGGCCGCCGTAGTGGAGATTAAGCAAGCTATTGCCCAGAGTTGCAGCGTGGGACCCCATGATTAGAATAGGCACCGAGGCTATGTCCGTGGACATTTTGGTCTCAGGACCCTCCCACGTCGGGAATTGAACCCTTGTCCCGGGCCAGACCTCTGCATCAGGGTCTGCCGCTCTAATCAGTGAGCCACACTCCTCCACTCAGTGAGCCACACTCCTCCACCATTGAGAGTGGGAGATGGATCCACTGGGTGGTTTTGTCAGTAATTTTATCTATAACGGTACCGTAGTTGGCCCGCATCATGTCCTCCTTGCTACGGGAGATGCCGATGCCTAAATAATTCAGATCATCTTGCTCTCATATCAAGGGGTAGTCAAGCGGGTGAGGTAGAGTGATGTCGGTCAGTGGAAAAATGGCAGATTTCTCCCAGTTAATTTGCACTCCAGCCAATCCTCCAAATTTAGTGACCTCGCGCAAGATCGGGTTGAGATTTTCTTTTGGTTTTGCAATATAGAGGGTGATATCGTCCGCATATAGGGACACTAATAACGGACGGGAGGGGTAGTTGAGGGCGCGGTGATTGTGGTGCTGGCGCAACTTTGCAGCCAGGGGTTCAATTGCAATAGCCATGAAGCCATTAAGGAAGTGCTGGATTCAGGTGGAAGAGCCATGCTGGTAATGTTAGATCTGTCGGCGGCCTTCGACACCGTCCCTCATGAGGCTCTCGTCAGCAGACTTCATGAGATCGGTCTGAGAGGGACGGTGTTGAGCTGGTTTAGATCCTATTTAGCTGGTCGCCGGCAGATGGTCTGGGCCCCCCTCACTCTGCCGAAGTGCCGCCTTTGGAGGTCGGAGTCCCACAGTGGTCGGTGCTTAGCCCGACTCTGTTTAATATCTTCATGAACCCGTCTGGCGGTGCTGGCAGAGTCCTTTGGGGCTCAGATCATGTCATACTCCGATGACACCCAGCTCCTTTTCACTTGTAGAAAGGGGGTGGAGTTCAACGGAGAGAGCATCCGCGGGTGCCTTGGGGCTGTTTTTGACTGATTTCAGCTGAACATGCTCAAGTGCAACCCTGATAAATCAGAGGTGCTTTTCTTCGGGTGTCAGGCTGACCCCAGGTGGCAGGATTGGTGGCCTGTGAACATGTTCCCTCCCTCGTCCTCTTCTCTGGTGGCTAAGAATCTTGGGGTCAAAATTGATAACAGCCTATCTCTTAAGTCCCAGATTCTGGGCTTGACTGGCACCTGCTATGGTCTCCTTAAAATGTTGTGCAAGTTTCTTCCCTTGCTCCCTCTGGTGCATAGGAAGACGACGGTCCAGGCTCTTATCTGTTCCAGACTGGATTACTCAAATGTCTTATACTTGGGTCTTCCGGACTATCTACTACAAAAGCTTCAGGTGGTCCAAAACTCTGCGGCACGGGCGATTTTTGGCCTGCCTCGTCATGCGAGAGCCTCGGACCTGCTACTTTCCCTACACTGGCTCCCTGTTAGGAAGCGGATTGTTTTTAAAGCACTTACGCTGGCTCACAAGGCACTCCACGCGGTGGGAGCTGAATATATCCAGAAACGCCTTGCTTTCTACAAACCCACAAGATCCCTTAGATCGGAATCTCTTGGTTTGGCTATTGTCCCTGCTGTTAGGAAAGCAAGGGTTGGGGGACGCTCTTTCAAACACTTGGCTCCTCAGCTATGGAACACCCTCCCCCTGTTGCTCCGCTGTATTTCGAACCTGTTGGCCTTTAGGAAAGGTCTGAAAACGTGGCTTTATGGACAGTGATCATTTTTTTTTTCCTTTTGTCTTCTCTCTTGCTTCCTTTTGTAGTTTTGCTTTGGGTCAGAAAGCGCCGGGACACTCCTCGGAGTAGCCGAGCGCTATATAAGACACCCATAACATTAACATTAACATTAACATAGCAAAGAGGGCAGGAGATAAGGGGCAGCCTTGGCACGTACCACGCTGCACAGCGAAGGGTTCAGTTCTGGCGCCATTGAGTAGCACCGTGGCCGTCAGCTAGGTATAAAGTAGCCGAACCCAGTCCAGAAAGCGGAATGGTACCCCCATGTGCCGAAGAGTGCCGAGGAGATAATCCCATTCCAGGGAATCGAAGGCCTTGGTAGCGTCAAGGAATACGGCGGCTGCCTCACATCTAGGGTTGATGTCCTGAAGGACAGCATGCAGGGTGCGGAGGTTATGTGCCATCGCGCGGTTGGGGACGAACCCAGCCTGATCTGGGAGAACCAGACGCTCCATAAGGAGGTTAGGGCGCGTCGCCAATGTCTTAGCTAAGATTTTAGTGCCACAGTTTAAGAGCGACAGGGGTCTGTATGAGTCACACAGCGTGGGAGGCTTGTCTGGCTTCAACAGGGACGTGATGAGTGCTTCACGCATGGTGCGCGGTAGGATGCCCTCCTCGAGTGCCGAGTAGAATACCTGCTTTAGAACGGGGGCTAGAATAGGGGCAAACAGTTTATAGAAGTCAATTGGCAGGCCAGCTGATCCTGGCGCCTTGCCCGACTGCATGCTCATAATGGCGTCTGTTATCTCATCCAGCTCCACTTCGTGATGGAGGAATTTCTGCTGGCCTTCACCCAGCCACGCCAGTGCGGTGTCCGCGAAATAGTCTGTGAGGTCTAAGGGTGCAATCCTCTGTGAAGAGTAAAGAGCTTTATAATGCTCCTGAAAGGTATGGAGTTGCTCTGGGAGATTTCTCTGAATGACGCCTCGGGAATCTTGTAGTTCAGAGACATAGGACTGGAACCTAGGGGGTTTAACTGAGTTCGCGAGTGCCTTACCAGGCCTATCGCCCTCACCAAAAATGCGGGCCAAGTGCGGGCGCCCCAGAAATTTGCACTCCATATCTGCGGATTCTGTGTATTCGGTGAGTTTGTCTCTCATTCGAGCTTGGAGTGCAGGGTCATCAGAGCGTGAGGAGATATCCCTCTCAAGCTGACGCAGCACCAACTCCAGTGCTGTCTACTGAGGACATATTGCGATCAAAAAAGTCACGGATATCCTGTTCTAGTTCAGCCTTGAAGGCCGCGTCCTTAAGGTGTGCATGGTTGAGGCGCCAAGATAAATACGGGGAGCATGCCAAGGGGAGTCGAAGAACCAGTAGCACAGGTGAGTGGTCTGAGTGGGTGCGAGCTAAGTGTTGCGTTCGCGCCAGCCATGGAGTCAGCCCCGCTGAGACGAATATGTAGTCTAGCCGTGCCCATGAGGAGTGGACTGAAGAGTGGTGTGTACCTTCTCTCAAGGAGGGGTGGGCAAGTCTCCATAATCCATTAGTCCGCCCTCTTAAACTATATCACTGAGTGTCCTCTGCGTGTTCGTGTAGTGGGAAGGCAGTGCCTTCGATCTGTCCATCTGGGGTTGTAGCGCTGTGTTGAAGTCGCCCCCCACACCACATGTGTAATGCCTAGTGTACGGATTTTACCCCACAACGCGAAGATGAAGGAGGGGTCATCTGTATTGGGATCATAGTAGTTTGCGAATAGGATATCATGTGCATACAGGCGTCCCCACACTAAACAGAATCTGCCCCCTGAGTCCAGCTCCGCCCCGTGGAGTAAATGCCACCCCCCTTTTAACGAGGATAGTAACCCCTCTGGCGTAGCTGGAGTAAGAGGAGAAGGTGCAGCTGGTGGCCCATTTGGAGGCGAACTGAGCAGGTCCGTGTGGGCTCAGATGTGTTTCTTGTTAGAGGGCCACCTTGATATCATGGCGATCTAAATAACCCAATACCTGTCTACATTTTCTGGGGTCGTTGAGTCCCCGAACATTCCAGGTGGCAATCGTGACTTTTTGGTGCAAGCTATCTTCGCTAGGAGTGGCCATAACCACCTCGCCTCTGTTTCCCTAGTGCTGAGGGTAGTGTTTGTGCGCATGAAGACATTAGTGGATGGCATGCACAGGACAGAAAGTGTATAATAGATGCAGGGCATTTACATACTTGTGTTGTGGTACTGTTTCCAACATTCCCTCCCACCTCCCACACCGGCTGCCCCAACTCGCCGGGTACATGATCCCACCCAAAGTAACCAAGAACATGAGAGAGTAACAAGAAACTCTTGAGAGCAAGTCGGGGGAATGCCCACATGAAGGGGGAAAAAGTCACTAGGTGCGCTGGACCTGCCCATACCTCTCCCTGCTTGCACCCACCAGGCTCTCAGTAGAACTGAGAGCACACGAGTGGGACGGAGAGATAAGTCTGAGCATCTAAATGAATGCAACATCAAATGGAAAGGCTCAGAATGTACTTTAAAGTCATACATCACCGGAAAGTTCAGCAAATCGTTCCGACGCGTAGACCAGAGAGGAATCCGACGGTTCAAAGACTTGTGTCATGGGTCAGCTTGGTTGAGAGTGGGGGGTGGGCGAGCTGGAGCGAGCTCTGGCTGCCGTCGCTCCATGTGTCGCCCTCCTGTGCTGCTTAAGGTAGTCTTCCACTTGTTAAGGAGTGCCAAAGAAATGCTGCTTTCCCTCGTGCATGATCTTGAGCTTGGCAGGGTACAACATGGCAAAAGGAATTTCCATCTTCTGCAGTTTTTTCTTCACATCCGTGAACTTGCAGCGTGCCTCCTGTACAGTCGTGGTAAAGTCAGGGTAGAAGGATAGCGAAGTATTCTCGTAGGGGACGTTTTGTTTCTCCCTGGCTAGCCGTTGAATAGTGTCCCTATCCTGATAGTTGAGGATTCTGGCTATTATGGGACGCGGTGTGGCTCCTGGGGGAGGGCGAGTGGCAAGAGATCGATGCGCTCTCTGTACAATGAAGTGCGCCGAGAAGGAGTCCCTGCTGAACAAGTCAATCAGTAGTTTTTCGATGAAATCCTCCATCCGCCCAGTGTTGGTTGTCTCCGCAAGGCCCAGAATGCGGACGTTGTTTCTTCGAGACCTGGCTTCAAGGTCCTCATTTTTGTCCGCAATAATTTTAAGGAGTTTGTCCATTTGAGTGAGCTGGCGGCTCGACGTGGCGGAGGTGTCTTCAAGCGAGGAAATGCGGCCCTCCGCCTCTTTTAAGCGATGGTCATGTTGGTCCATTTTCGCCACCACTGAGTCTATTCTGGAATTGAGGGTGTCAATCTTGGAGTCTATGGAGGTTAGGCTATTTTTCATGCCCAGCAGTAGAGCCTTCCAGTCCTCATCATCTGGGGCTGTGGCGCCGGGAGTTGGCTGCTCCACTCGCTGAGGGTCCACTGTTTTTCGGGTCTCATAAGGCAGCTTGGATTGCCTAGCATCAGTGCGCCCCATCCTGGTGCAGGATCCAAGAAGGGGGAGGGGGCGGGTGGACTACGCCCCCGAGATGGCAGCCGGGTGAGATCGCAGCGCACTTTGGGCTATGTATGCCCCCTGGGCTGTCAGCAGCTGAGTCGAGGATCGAGCAGGAACTCCACGGGTGTGCAGGGCGCAGCTGTATCCTGGGTGCCACATCAGGGACCCCCTAGTCCCATAAGTGCAGCCTTGTGGCGTGGGGAGAGGTGGTCAATCAGGTGGGCCAGGACGAGAATGGCCAGGTAGGTGCTAGTGATGTGCGCCCAGAAAGGTCACAGTCTCACAGCGTCTGGGGCCAGCGCAAGTATTGCGATGAGCAGCGTGCGGTAGCAGGTCGGGGTATTGCCCAAAGATCCGAGGGGCGCCTTGGGTTGGTGCGGATATCCACTTGGTGGCAAGCCGGGCCGGTGAGTGTGTGAGGAGAGGGACTGGAGTGTGGCAGACCGGGGCCCCCCCGTAGGTCAGCAGTTGTGGAGGGCCAGGAGAACAGCAGGCAAGTCGGTTCGGGTAGATGAGCGGTAGTGGGCCGCGTGAAGAAGGCTCCGGCTCGCCGCCCCAGCCCCTAGAGGCACAGCCGGGCACAGGCTCAGGAGAAGGAACAGGCCCGAGCCAAAACCCCCCGCCAGGCAATCGTACCTGGAGTTGTCGTTAGCACGGAGCCGGGCGAGGCAGAGCCCGCTCCGTGAAGTGTCCACCAGAGGGGGGGGTGCCGAGTATCACGATGGTTCGGTTGATCCAGCTGCAGGTCACGTGGCCCACCACGTGGGGATGGCCTTCCGCAACCAGATGGACCGAGCCCCTGTCCAGGCCCTCAATGGTGGAGTCAGACCCAAGCTCCGAATGACATGGGGGCCCGGACCACAGCTCGCCACAGTCCGAGCACGCGACAGGAGTCCCGGAGTCCACCCCGTCCAGCGGCGGCCAGAGCATCTGGTGAAGACAGGGTGAGGAGAGCCAAGAAGGCGGTGTATTCCCGCCGCGGCCGGCCCGCAGGTCGGGTAGTCGAGCGCAGATTGCACTACTACAGAAGTGTCAGCGGGTCCGCCGTGGGCTGTGAGCATGGAGCTAGGCAACTGCGGGGGCCGCCCTGGGGTGGGGTGGGGGGGTAGCAGGCGAGTCCAGGATGTCCCCGCAAATGTAGGCCCCTAAGCCGTGGTCTGAACTGCAAGTCGCAGCCGTCCCCACCTCCACTCAGGCTCCAGCAGCGCCAAAAGCCGTAACTCGGTATGCGGTCCGGCTTTAGAGGCGTTCTTGGTGTCGGAGGAATCCTCTGCTGGTCACGGATCCAACGGTGGTGTCTGTGCGCGTTTTCGTGCACTCAGGATATATGCAGGATCGTGATTAAGCTTGTGTGGGCGAGAGCCTCTCTAGCGCGCGGCCATCTTGGTGCAGCGCCACCTAGCGCCGCCCCAAATCAATGCCATCTTTAAGCAAAGATAAGTGTTGTTTTATTTCTGGAAGTGTGGATCTCTGTAGCCACTCAAGGCATAGTTTTCCTACACTATAAGTTGTTATTATCCCTGGATGTTGTCTTTGGATATATCTTGGATCTGGCCAAGTTACTGTGAACCCTTGTGTCTTGTTCAGGAATCTATCTTGACAGTTATTCGTGTCTGTGGGCCAGAATAACCATTTTTTCCAATCAGGATGTGTTCTGTTTTGTAGTAAAAAATAATGTACGACTACCTCCTCATCTGTAGTTAAATTACTATCAGTTGTGGGTTTAGGTATGGACGGTTTGTTTAAATCTTTTATCTTAGCCAGGCCAAGACAAGATGTCTGAACAGTTTCATGTAAGAACAGTATTTGTTCTGGGATGATGCAGGCTCTGAACAATGCCTCTAAACCTTGTACCTCCCAGTCCTTTGTGCCCCAGACACTTTTTATCTCAATGTTGTCTTTCCAAAAGTCAAAGCCTAAGGTGGACAATTGAGCATAAAAGGTCGCAGAATAAATTTGTTTAGTATTTGTCAATGTACTTATCATGCCTGTCTTATTAACATTTTTAAAGTAAAAACTTTCTGGGTTTGTAACATTAAAACCTGTAAAATATGGAAATATGGAAATGTTCTTTAAACTGTTTTAGAACTACCTTTTGGAGGTGTTGGACAATGTTACCATTGATTATAAGTTAAAACATTCCTAGGGTTTGCAGATTTGTGCAAGTAATGATGACCAAAATGATTAAAACAATACATTTCTTCATAGTTTGATGAACCTTCTAAGTATTCATGTTTTGCAAATTTAGCTGACATTTCTAAGTCTGCCATCATGTCATTAACAGTTTCAAAGTTCCAATCATCAGAAAATGTGCTGGGTGAAATTAAATCACTCAAGGAAACCTTAAATTGATGTGGAATTTTCAGCAGCTCGACAGGGCCATAAATTTCATAATCAGTTCTATCCCATGCTATTCCACCTGGTACAGGAACCGCTGTGATGTTTACTGATGACAGGTCTCGTTCACGATGGGATGATTTGTGTGGTTTCAGGAGCAAGTTGATGTTCTTACTTGCTGTGTCCATTTTACTATATTTTCCATCTATCGGCTTTCCCAAACTTAAAACAAGAATGAGCCATAGCACGACAAAAAGTACAACTAAAACAATCCAAAATTCAACCCATGATGAAACTAGATATGTATTTGCAAGCTGGTGACAAAGTTCCGTTAATTGTTCCTTGAAAGTTTTATTTGCTGGCATTGTTTCTGGCTCACTGGGATCCTCAGAAAAGTTATCAAAGTTATTAGCCAGAAGCAGTTCTGTGAATTGTTGGTATCGCATCCAGATTATTGGAAATTGCTGGAGCTGCTTGTTCCCTTGACAAGTTTGTATAGTCAGATGCTACATCATTGTAGACAGGAGTGTCTTGACGAACTGTTATTTGGGTTTCAAGAGGCACAATTTCCATGCCTTTGTTGCATAGTCCTTCTTTTCTTACTTTAGAATCTTCAAAGGGGATGAGTCTTTCAGTTTGAACCTCTTGGATAGTAGCAAGATGTGGTCGTCTGCTACATCTTGGGAGCCCATTGGGCCTACTACTTATTATCGGCCACATGGTGTGGTTTTACCAGGTCAATTGATAGACCAGTTCTCCTTTCTTCTAGCAAGGGGCGGCAGTAGCACTGTTCTTGATTTCTTGATCCGTGGATTGCTAGTACAGGTACTGGTTTTCAGTAAGAAGGCCCAAATTCTTTCTTGTCTGCTATTTTCTCCCTGACCAGATCCCCAATCTTTGGAATCCAGAAAGGTCTTGCTGGGAGAGGTGGTTTTTCTTCAGTGGTCGTTGGCTTTTCACTGGTGTTGCTTAGACTTCTTCTTGTTTCATTTAAGTCCTGTAAAACAATGCACCGCCCAAGCTGGCCATGGCCTCCTTTTAAGCCCTAGAGCTAAATGCAGGACCCTGGTCACGGGAACGCGAACTTACTTGTGTGGTCGCAACGGTCGCGACCATGTTGTTTCTACGTGTCAAGCCTGTTTGCGACCCTGTGGTTCATCGCGGCCACCCTCCGGTTCATCACTGCCACCCTCTGGTTCACCACTGCCACCCTCTGGTTCAAGACTGCCACCCTCTGGTTCATCACTGCTATCCTCTGGTTCATCACCCTCTGGTTCACCACTGCCACCCTCTGGTTCATCACTGCCACCCTCTGGTTCGCCACTGCCACCCTCTGGTTCGCCACTGCCACCCTCTGGATCATCACTGCCACCCTCTGGATCATCACTGCCACCCTCTGGTTTGCTACTGCCACCCTCTGGATTATCACTGTCTCCCTCTGGTTCATCACAGCACCCTCTGGTTCACCAGTGCCACCCTCCGGCTCATCACTGCCACCCTCCGGCTCATCACTGCCACCCTCCGGCTCATCACTGCCACCCTCCGGCTCATCACTGCCACCCTCTGGTTCATCACTGCCACCCTCTGGTTCATCACTGCCACCCTCTGGTTCGCCACTGCCACCCTCAGGATCATCACTGCCACCCTCTGGATCATCACTGCCACCCCCTGGTTCACCACTGCCACCCCCTGGTTCACCACTGCCACCCTCTGGTTCACCACTGCCACCCTCTGGATCATCACTGCCACCCTCTGGTTCATTACTGCCACCCTCTGGTTCGCCACTGCCACCCTCTGGTTCATCACTGCCACCATCAGAAATAGCTTAGATAAAGCGGTCTGAATGGAATGAATGAGAAAAAAAGAAGAGTCCTTCCTTTTTTTAAGAAACCCCTCACTCACCGACCTAGTCGGTGACATGCTTCATCATCGGGGTCCACCCTGACAGCCGAGTGCCATCAGGGTGTGCTACGACACCTGGACTACAGTGGAGCGGGTATTTTGTGTGTGAAGTGAAAACATTTTTAAAAATTGTCCTGGTATACTTGTGTAGAAGGTTTATTCTCAAGAACTGGACAATATTAAAAGTAAGTGTGTGGATACGTTTAGGTGTTATGACCGTGTGTATCTCTTATGTGTGAGGTCTACATGTTTCAACCCGTTGGATGGAAAAGTGCCGGGTTTTCGTCAGGACCAAAAAGGAAAATGGGTGGTCAGGACACACTAACGCCCTGCCGGTCCCTAGTTTCCTGTGCACAACTGACAAAATTGGTCAGAGTGAAAAAGCTCAGAAACAACAATGGTTGAGCTGAAAAGCAAAAAGACCTGTAGGAGAAAAATGTAAAAGGTCACAAGTATAATTAATACAAGCCTGTTACGAAGTGCCATACTGGTTCTCACGTGTCTTCTGCTGTGTCGTACATTCCATTCAAGGTTTATAGTGATCGGTAGTGACTGGCTATCACTAAGGCTGGCACACTCTATCATTGGTGTTGTGCTCGGTGATCACTAAATACTTAATATAGGCATTCAGTCATATTTAGCACTGAATAGTGCGTGGAAACAATGCTCACAGTGCCATTGGCGTGAGGGAACAACGAAGTGAATTCTATGTGTTTCACCTTTGACTCAGACTGGCACACTCCGGTGATGTCGGTGCGCTTCGTGGTTGGGTGGTTATTCGATTATTTTTCATACAAAGTCGGTCGCAATCAGCACTTCCGAGTGCACGACATACCTGCTCACGTATGAGTTAAAGTGAGCAATAATCGACGTAATTGATTTGTCCCATCATACATACACTCACACTATGCAGACACACAAACAACTCACACACACGGGCGCACAAAGGGGAAATAAGGCTTACTCCTATTTAGGATCTTTTAGGCTTCACGGGGTGGAGGGAAGGTAAAAACCAAGCTGCCATATTCTGCAAAGGGGGAAATGGTAAAATAGCTATCACGGGTTAGGTTTCAGGATACTGAATCCAAGTTGTCAGTATCGGGCTCGGAGTATTACTTACAGTTCAGTTGGTTACAGAGTTCTTAGTACCTACTCGCCTCTCCGTGCCTCCCTGTAAATGATACAGAAGCCGCCGGGGTGGATATAGCGGCAACTGTGCTTCCGGGAAGGGCGTGGCCGCGTCAATGCGTGATGACGCAATGGCGTGTCAGAAGTGGAAAGAGAGAACGGGGCGAGTGCGTCCCGAGCGTTGCTAAGCAATGCCGGAAAGGATTGTTTACATAGGAGTATTAAGCAATCCTAAAAGGGGGGTATTTTTATAAAGGAACAGAGCTGTGAATAAACCAAGTTTAGGCATAATTCACAAATCTCGGGGGTATATACTACATTTCGAAGGAGTGTAAACTGACTCCACAAAAAACAAAACAAAAAATGGAGATCAGAACGGGGCGGGGGTGTCCCGAGCATTGCTGATTAATATCTGACATGGGGAGTTTTCAGGGGAGTTATTAGCAGAACTAAAGGGGCGAATTTTTAGGATCGGAACAGAGCTGTGAATTAGCCCAAAGTTCACAGACCTCGGGGGTATATACTGCGTAAAGCAGCAGCCAGAAGTCTAATGGCTCCACACAATCAGATTGGGAATCATGCTGTCTGTGGTGGGATTAGTTAATATTGGCCCAAGGAATGTTATCGTTCAGTCCTGTGACATGTGTGGATAATCTATATATCCATCTTTGTTCTTTCTCGAAGAGCCGTTTCTGCATGTTAGGTCCAGCCTTGATCTGTTCAATGACAGTCCACCACATGTCATTGGGTGTGTGGTTATAGTCAAGAAAGTGATCTGTCAATTTTGTGGCATTCTTTCTGCAGCGAATGGTGCTGCGATGCTCGCATATTCTTTGCTTTACTTTCCTTGTCGTCATTCCCACGTAGCATTTGTTGCATGTGCATTCAATCAGATAAACCACATTGCAGCTATTGCAATTTGTGTGTGATAGCTGTCGCCAGGTTTTGCCAGTTTCAATGTTCAGAGTTTTAGTGTTGCTTGTTAAGTGACAAACACAACAGTTTCCGCAGCGAAAGTGCCCTGTGACATCAGGTAAACCCCAAGTTCTTGTGATTGATTGATTGTCAGAAAGTTCTTTTGCCTTAGGTCTAGTATTAACCAGTGTGTCCTTCAGACTTGCTGATTTTTTGTAGGAAAAGAGGGGCTTTTCCCAGTGAAGGCTACCATTGCTGAGAATGGACCAATGTTTTTTAATGCTTTTTGACACTTGGTTGGAAACACTGTTGAAGGTGGTAACACAGGTAAGTGGTATATCATTAACTGTGGCTATTTTTGGTTCAAGGAGAGCCTCTCTTGGTTGGTTTCTGGCTCTTTTTTGGCAGGTGTTTATGATTTTAGTTGGGTACCCACGAACTCGAAGTTTTTCCGTAAGGTCAGAGGCTTGTTTTTTGTACTCAGTGAGCTTGCTACAGTTGCGCCTAAGTCTCAAAAATTGACCATAAGGAAGGTTCTCTTTGAGAGGACGCGGGTGGAAGCTTTCAAACTTGAGTAAGTTATTTTTAGCAGTGGGTTTGTAGAATGTTCGGGTTTCTAGATGGTCATTCTCCTTGGAAATCACTACATCAAGAAAAACTATTTCTTTTTCACTGAAACAGTGGGTGAATTTCAGGTTCTGGTCGCATGTATTGATCCACGTAATGAACTCGATAAGTTGGTCCAAGGGTCCTTGCCAGATGGCAAGGACGTCGTCAATGTAGCGTTTCCAGAATTTTAGGTTGTCTCTAAAGGGGTTGTGATTACTAAGAATGAACTTGAGTTCAAAGTCATAGACATAGAGACCGGCCACACTAGGGGCAAAAACACTGCCCATAGAGGTACCCCCAGTTTGGAGGAATAGGGTCCCCTCAAATTCAAAATAATTGCGTTTGAGTGCTAGCCTGGCACATTCAATGATGAAGGCTCTTGGTGTGTTGTACTCCCAGTCTATGTTGCCTAGTGTTTTCTCCAATACTCTCAGCGTGTCATCTTGCGGTATGCTTGTGTATAGACTCTCTATATCAAAGCTTAGCAGGATGGTTTCGTTATCCACAGTGATTTCTTGTAGAAGATTTAGGAGACTTTTTGTGTCCTGTAGGTAAGTAGCTGTTTGTTGCACAATAGTTTTTAGGAAAAAGTCACAGAATCTGGATAATGGTTCCAGTAGTGACCCGATGCCAGAGACAATCGGGCGACCTGGTGGTGGTAGTTTTCCTTTGTGCATTTTAGGCTGAGTATAGAAATATGGTATCTTGCCTTCGGTGTCACATAAGTATTCTGCCTCCTGTTTAGAGATTTTACCCAATGCTTCCGCGGTTTCAACTAAACTTTTTATTTCCGATTGCAGTTCGGCTGTGGGATCTAATGAGAGGATCTGGTAGTTCTTTGTGTCACCTAATAGGCGTAGGCACTCCTCACGATATGCGCTGGTATCCATAACTACAAGTCCGCCCCCCTTGTCGGCGGGTTTTATTGTTATGGTGTCACAGTTGCGGAGGTCTCGTAGGGCATTGCATTCAGTTCGACTTAGATTTTGGAACTGTGAGTCATTGGTCATTTTTTCTACATCATTGTAGACAGCCTGTTCGAACGTAATTACTTCTACAGGAACTGCATGGGTTGGAGGTGTAAAGGTAGATTTCTTTTTTAGTCCACTCTCATTCTGGTTGTCACTTGCCACATTCGGTTCTTGTTTCTCAAAGAAGGCTTTCAGTCTTAGCTTTCTGAAGAAGCTAGCTAGTTCACAATGCAATTGAAATTTATCCAGGCGTGCGGTCGGGACAAAACCCAAGCCTTTGTTAAGTACACACATTTCTGTTTCTGAAAGTGTTCTGGAGGATAAGTTAGTAACTAGGTCCTCGTGTTGCTTGGTCCTGCTTTGCTCCTGGTTTGCCCGCTCACTGGTTCGTCCTCCTCCCAGTGTACCTGGTTTGTTTGTCTTCTTCTTCCCTTTCCCCGCCTGCCTCTGCTTAAAAAAGGAGGGCGGTAAAGATTTTGGTGGAATGGCGGTGGTTGGAAGTGCGGTTGGAATGGTGGTTGCCAACCGTACATGGGAAACTGTGGTGGATGGTTATACGGATCATGAAACATAGGTGGATTAAATGGTTTCCACTGATTCTGACCTCTGTAACCTCCCCTCGTTTTTTGTTTCGGAGTGCTGGTATTTGAGCCATTACTACTGTTAGATGAAATGCTGGATGCATCTGATTCAGAAGTGGATTTTGTTGTTGGTACAAAATCTGGGTCAGAGTATGGATAGGTTTTGACAAAAGAGAAACGCTTCAAGTCTTTTTGGAACTTGGTTACCTTTTGTTGTGTTAGGTTCTCTCTATACTCATTCATTTCTTTATTAATTTCATCTAACTTCTTTTTGTATCCAGTGATGTTGGTTTTTATGTGAGTTTCTGTTTTCTGGATGTCAATTAGAATGACTTCTGATAGTCTTAAAGCTGTCTTAAGGATTAGCATAATCCAGTCATGCGTGCAGTGCCACGCTATTAGGGCCCAGTCTTTTCTGAAGGTGGCATCTTCTAGAAAAATGCGGGGGGCATTGGTCACAAGGAGACCCTTAGGGGCCATGTTATTGGTCACGTATTCCTTCAGAATGGTACCATGAAGTATAGTTCTGATTCTGTTCCTCTTCATTTCAGTTAGTTTTTCCCAATCCCCTGTCTGGGAGATTGTTTGTGAGATGCTCGCATCAGCAAACCCAGAGATATCTTCCATGATAGCATCAATTTCCTCCGTGGAATAGGAGAGGCCTTTGTTTTCCGACATCGTGTGTCCAATGTGCGAGAAAAATTGTGTGAGCTAAGTGCGGTGTTGAGTGGGGAAGGACAACTCTCACAGCTGTACGCTGCCTAGACACAATAAACCAAAGGAGAGAGTAAGGGATTTAGTTCACAAAGGTGAACGGAGAGTACTCCTGATCCCCTAGGTATCAGTAATAAACAAAACAAGAGAGGAGTACCATCAGAAATAGCTTAGATAAAGCGGTCTGAATGGAATGAATGAGAAAAAAAGAAGAGTCCTTCCTTTTTTTAAAGAAACCCCTCACTCACCGACCTAGTCGGTGACATGCTTCATCATCGGGGTCCACCCTGACAGCCGAGTGCCATCAGGGTGTGCTACGACACCTGGACTACAGTGGAGCGGGTATTTTGTGTGTGAAGTGAAAAAAATGTTAAAAATTGTCCTGGTATACTTGTGTAGAAGGTTTATTCTCAAGAACTGGACAATATTAAAAGTAAGTGTGTGGATACGTTTAGGTGTTATGACCGTGTGTATCTCTTATGTGTGAGGTCTACATGTTTCAACCCGTTGGATGGAAAAGTGCCGGGTTTTCGTCAGGACCAAAAAGGAAAATGGGTGGTCAGGACACACTAACGCCCTGCCGGTCCCTAGTTTCCTGTGCACAACTGACAAAATTGGTCAGAGTGAAAAAGCTCAGAAACAACAATGGTTGAGCTGAAAAGCAAAAAGACCTGTAGGAGAAAAATGTAAAAGGTCACAAGTATAATTAATACAAGCCTGTTACGAAGTGCCATACTGGTTCTCACGTGTCTTCTGCTGTGTCGTACATTCCATTCAAGGTTTATAGTGATCGGTAGTGACTGGCTATCACTAAAGCTGGCACACTCTATCATTGGTGTTGCAAGGAGAATGACCATCTAGAAACCCGAACATTCTACAAACCCACTGCTAAAAATAACTTACTCAAGTTTGAAAGCTTCCACCCGCGTCCTCTCAAAGAGAACCTTCCTTATGGTCAATTTTTGAGACTTAGGCGCAACTGTAGCAAGCTCACTGAGTACAAAAAACAAGCCTCTGACCTTACGGAAAAACTTCGAGTTCGTGGGTACCCAACTTAAATCATAAACACCTGCCAAAAAAGAGCCAGAAACCAACCAAGAGAGGCTCTCCTTGAACCAAAAATAGCCACAGTTAATGATATACCACTTACCTGTGTTACCACCTTCAACAGTTTTTCCAACCAAGTGTCAAAAAGCATTAAAAAACATTGGTCCATTCTCAGCACTGGTAGCCTTCACTGGGAAAAGCCCCTCTTTTCCTACAAAAAATCAGCAAGTCTGAAGGACACACTGGTTAATACTAGACCTAAGGCAAAAGAACTTTCTGACAATCAATCAATCACAAGAACTTGGGGTTTACCTGATGTCACAGGGCACTTTCGCTGCGGAAACTGTTGTGTTTGTCACTTAACAAGCAACACTAAAACTCTGAACATTGAAACTGGCAAAACCTGGCGACAGCTATCACACACAAATTGCAATAGCTGCAATGTGGTTTATCTGATTGAATGCACATGCAACAAACGCTACGTGGGAATGACGACAAGGAAAGTAAAGCAAAGAATATGCGAGCATCGCAGCACCATTCGCTGCAGAAAGAATGCCAAAAAATTGACAGATCACTTTCTTGAATATAACCACACACCCAATGACATGTGGTGGACTGTCATTGAACAGATCAAGGCTTGACCTAACATGCAGAAACGGCTCTTCGAGAAAGAACAAAGATGGATATATAGATTATCCACACATGTCACAGGACTGAACGATAACATTCCTTGGGCCAATATTAACTAATCCCACCACAGACAGCATGATTCCCAATCTGATTGTGTGGAGCCATTAGACTTCTGGCTGCTGCTTTACGCAGTATATACCCCCGAGGTCTGTGAACTTTGGGCTAATTCACAGCTCTGTTCCGATCCTAAAAATTCGCCCCTTTAGTTCTGCTAATAACTCCCCTGAAAACTCCCCATGTCAGATATTAATCAGCAATGCTCGGGACACCCCCGCCCCGTTCTGATCTCCATTTTTTGTTTTGTTTTTTGTGGAGTCAGTTTACACTCCTTCGAAATGTAGTATATACCCCCGAGATTTGTGAATTATGCCTAAACTTGGTTTATTCACAGCTCTGTTCCTTTATAAAAATACCCCCCTTTTAGGATTGATTAATACTCCTATGTAAACAATCCTTTCCGGCATTGCTTAGCAACGCTCGGGACGCACTCGCCCCGTTCTCTCTTTCCACTTCTGACACGCCATTGCGTCATCACGCATTGACGCGGCCACGCCCTTCCCGGAAGCACAGTTGCCGCTATATCCACCCCGGCGGCTTCTGTATCATTTACGGGGAGGCACGGAGAGGCGAGTAGGTACTAAGAACTCTGTAACCAACTGAACTGTAAGTAATACTCCGAGCCCGATACTGACAACTTGGATTCAGTATCCTGAAACCTAACCTGTGATAGCTATTTTACCATTTCCCCCTTTGCAGAATATGGCAGCTTGGTTTTTACCTTCCCTCCACCCCGTGAAGCCTAAAAGATCCTAAATAGGAGTAAGCCTTATTTCCCCTTTGTGCGCCCGTGTGTGTGAGTTGTTTGTGTGTCTGCATAGTGTGAGTGTATGTATGATGGGACAAATCAATTACGTCGATTATTGCTCACTTTAACTCATACGTGAGCAGGTATGTCGTGCACTCGGAAGTGCTGATTGCGACCGACTTTGTATGAAAAATAATCGAATAACCACCCAACCACGAAGCGCACCGACATCACTGGAGTGTGCCAGTCTGAGTCAAAGGTGAAACACATAGAATTCACTTCGTTGTTCCCTCACGCTAACGGCACTGTGAGCATTGTTTCCACGCACTATTCAGTGCTAAATATGACTGAATGCCTATATTAAGTATTTAGTGATCCCCGAGCACAACACCAATGATAGAGTGTGCCAGCTTTAGTGATAGCCAGTCACTACCGATCACTATAAACCTTGAATGGAATGTACGACACAGCAGAAGACACGTGAGAACCAGTATGGCACTTCGTAACAGGCTTGTATTAATTATACTTGTGACCTTTTACATTTTTCTCCTACAGGTCTTTTTGCTTTTCAGCTCAACCATTGTTGTTTCTGAGCTTTTTCACTCTGACCAATTTTGTCAGTTGTGCACAGGAAACTAGGGACCGGCAGGGCGTTAGTGTGTCCTGACCACCCATTTTCCTTTTTGGTCCTGACGAAAACCCGGCACTTTTCCATCCAACGGGTTGAAACATGTAGACCTCACACATAAGAGATACACACGGTCATAACCCCTAAACGTATCCACACACTTACTTTTAATATTGTCCAGTTCTTGAGAATAAACCTTCTACACAACTATACCAGGACAATTTTTAACATTTTATTCACTTCACACACAAAATACCCGCTCCACTGTAGTCCAGGTGTCGTAGCACACCCTGATGGCACTCGGCTGTCAGGGTGGACCCCGATGATGAAGCATGTCACCGACTAGGTCGGTGAGTGAGGGGTTTCTTAAAAAAAGGAAGGACTCTCTTCTTTTTTTCTCATTCATTCCATTCAGACCGCTTTATCTAAGCTATTTCTGATGGTACTCCTCTCTTGTTTTGTTTATTACTGATACCTAGGGGATCAGGAGTACTCTCCGTTCACCTTTGTGAACTAAATCCCTTACTCTCTCCTTTGGTTTATTATGTCATCACTGCCACCCCCTGGTTCATCACTGCCACCCTCTGGTTCATCACTGCCACCCTCTGGTTCATCACAGCACCCTCTGGTTCACCACTGTAGATTATGGGGGGAAAGCACACCTGCCCAGCCTCAACTGAGATGAATTAATTTGGGGCTGGTTAATGTGTCACTGAATTTGAGCTTCAAGTCTGGCACCTGCTTCCTTAGCTGTAAGTGCTTCCTGTTGCAGTTTAATTGTTTTTTACAGGAGCATTGTGCCAAAATTGTAACTATTCTCTGACCCTGCTTTGAGGATCAGAGCAGGGTCAGAGAATAGTTGCAAGTAGGCAACTGAACTCTGGAGGGGCCCCTCAGGAAGCACTACAGGGAATGGTTACAAATTAGCTTGAACTTTTGCACCTGCTAAGTGCTTTCAGTTTTGCAAAATTCATTTTTCTGCAATTTCGCGAGATTTGCAGGGCGCGAATTCGCGCAAAATCGAACTCGCAATCCGCAAATTCGGGCAAATTTGGGGATTGTTTTTTTTGCGTGTTCGCTGGGTTTTTTGCGACTTCGCCGGCCGCTTGCAGCGCAACGACCGTGAAGTTACCCATGCGGTCATACATGGGCGCGGCCATCTTGTGCGCGTGGCGTATTTCCGTTTCTGGGCGCTATTGGCAATCTCGCGTTGTGTGCGGCGCGGTATTACAAGTTTGCGTGTGTTTTTGCATACTCGCGGGAAAAATATTGTGCGCACTTACCCACGCGGTCCTCAATGGGCACGGCCATCTTGTTTTTTATTCATTGCTTTGGTTCTGGGCATGCTTTTCCTATCCAGTTTTAATCTTTACCATCCTTTGTTTGTTTGAAGTTTTTTTTTGGATATTTCTTACTTATTATCTATCCCACTATTTTTCTAGATCTATATTTTGTGTTTTCTTCTACTTTTGGTTACTTAAAAACTACTTTTTTTGTCTCTACTTTTATTTACTTTTTCCCTATTCTCTTTCCTATTTATTATTTCCATTCCTGTCCAGGACCACGTCTCGCACCCCGTATCCGGCTCCCATGTGGGCGATTGCGGGGGGAGCAAGTCACAGCCCGGAAGATCTTCAGCGCGGAAGAGGTGGCCGCACTGGTTTACTATGTGTAGCGCCGCCTCCCTAAGACCATCGCGGCAGGCGGCAGGATCGCTAGCGGGTACGGGCTTCGGGAGCGTCAGAAGCTGTGGGAGAAGGTGTGCCGGGCCATGTATAAACACTCTCGGGTACGGCGCACCTACAACCAGGCCACGCACTGGTGGTCCGACCTCCTGGACCGTGAACCCGACCTGCTCGACCTGCTAGGCGTCGAGATCCCCGGGCTTGGTGAGTAGTAGTAGCTATTTAATCACTACTCTGTTTTCTCCTGCTCTATGTGTTATCATATTGCAAATGTTTGTTTTTTCCGAAGAGCAATAATGCTGCCGATTAGATTGTAGGTAAATTATGTTTCCAAATGTTCTGTGATTGTATTTCAGGTGCACTGCTTTCCTGCTCAGTGGCGGTGCTACTATGCTTATTTGTTTTCGATTTTTTTTGCTCATTTCATTGGCCTGAGTAATTATGTATGAGTGTACTTTACAGAACTGCGTAATGCTAGACACTAAGGGGCAGATTTACAATTACTGGTGCATCCCTGCAAATTAGATGGGATGCACCAGTGATTGTGCGCCACCCCTCCACCACCCATGGTGCGCCGCATTTACAATGCGGCGCACCATGGGGCAAAAACGACACAGAAGCGTCATGCATCTGTGCACTAAAGGCAGCGCATTGCTGGAGTTGCGTCGCAACCACGACGCAGCTCCAGCAATGCTCTGGGGTGCCCTATCTTCCCAATGCTTCTTCAAGCCGTACGTCTGCTTCAAGCAGGCGCAGGGTTTTGAGTGACGCAGCATTGGCCTAAAAGTGACTGAGTGAAATCTCAACCAGCTTTCTGCGTCAATGTTTGCATTTTACCCTTCCATGCATCTCTTTCAATCTTTAACCGTCTCTGTCTAGCCTCCTTCTGCCAAGTTCGAAGAGAATAAAACATTGACTGCCTACTTTGACTCTTAAACAACTGTTTCTGTAAAAAACAAATCATTTGTACATCAAAAGTGCCAGTCAACGGCCACTGCAACCTGGCATTGTCCCTTGTATGTTTGTGCCATAATGTACTAAACATAATAGGGCCAAGGCCATGTTTCACATACACATCAAAATTAGGGCTACCTTCAGGAGGCGCAGGCTGAGCTTCTTCCAAATGGAAATCTGCAGAACAACAACGACAATACAAATTCCAAACTTTGCTGAGGCCAGACATTTTAGAAAGGAAAACAAGTTTGTTACTTTTACCTGGCGAAGTAGTTGCAAGTACTTTTTATTAAGACAGTCCTCAGACCGTTTGTATGTATATGTATGTATATGCGTATATAAGTATATATATGTTTATATATATATATGTGTATACTTATGTATATATATGTTCTGCCAAGGACCACTTCACTTCAAGAGATCAGAAGCCACCACAGGGAACAGGGTAGGGCCGAGGGTGTGGGTTTTAGTGACCCCACCCCCATCTTCAATGACGAGCTGCTCACTGCAGAAGCCTCTAACACGAACTGTTGCCAAAGGTTGTCCTGCGGTATCCGAATCCTCTGTAAGTTTTTTCTTCGTGTTGCCACGGGTGTCAGCAAAACCGCAGGACACGTTGGGAGCGGGGCCTCTTAACGCGCTGCTGAGAGGCGCGTATGTATTCTGCCACGGACCACTTCACTTCAAGAGATCAGAAGCCACCACAGGGAACTTGTTGGAGAAGTCTTTATTAGAACTATACGCCAGCGTAATGCATTTCGGCATCTCTGCCTTCTTCAGACGCTGTGGCATTTTGAAGAACCCCCAAGCCCTTCCCTTTTGTTCTTCCATGGTCCTCCCTCTGCAGGAAAGTCAGCTGACCCCACCAAGTCATGGGTTGTTGTAGTCCGAGTGTTGACGACTACAACTCCCAGCATGCAACTGGATTGGTGCAGTGGCAGAGTTCTTGCTAGGTGCACGCTGTATTGCCTTGCAAAAAGGAGGGGATAATGTCTTTCTTGGCGGCTCCCTTCTTTGTTCCTAGACTCTCCTCAGGTCCCTGACGCTCCACCTTCCAGCGTCCATGTTCGGTAGGGCTGAGGGTGTGGGTTTTAGTGACCCCACCCCCATCTTCAATGACGAGCTGCTCACTGCAGAAGCCTCTAACCCGAACTGTTGCCAAAGGTTGTCCTGCGGTATCCGAATCCTCGGTAAGTTTTTTCTTCGTGTTGCCACGGGTGTCAGCAAAACCGCAGGACACGTTGGGAGCAGGGCCTCTTAACGCGCTGCTGAGAGGCGCGTATGTATTCTGCCACGGACCACTTCACTTCAAGAGATCAGAAGCCACCACAGGGAACTTGTTGGAGAAGTCTTTATTAGAACTATACGCCAGCGTAATGCATTTCGGCATCTCTGCCTTCTTCAGACGCTGTGGCATTTTGAAGAACCCCCAAGCCCCTCCCTTTTGTTCTTCCATGGTCCTCCCTCTGCAGGAAAGTCAGCTGACCCCACCAAGTCATGGGTTGTTGTAGTCCGAGTGTTGACGACTACAACTCCCAGCATGCAACTGGATTGGTGCAGTGGCAGAGTTCTTGCTAGGTGCACGCTGTATTGCCTTGCAAAAAGGAGGGGATAATGTCTTTCTTGGCGGCTCCCTTCTTTGTTCCTAGACTCTCCTCAGGTCCCTGACGCTCCACCTTCCAGCGTCCATGTTCGGTAGGGCCGAGGGTGTGGGTTTTAGTGACCCCACCCCCATCTTCAATGACGAGCTGCTCACTGCAGAAGCCTCTAACCCGAACTGTTGCCAAAGGTTGTCCTGCGGTATCCGAATCCTCGGTAAGTTTTTTCTTCGTGTTGCCACGGGTGTCAGCAAAACCGCAGGACACGTTGGGAGCGGGGCCTCTTAACGCGCTGCTGAGAGGCGCGTATGTATTCTGCCACGGACCACTTCACTTCAAGAGATCAGAAGCCACCACAGGGAACTTGTTGGAGAAGTCTTTATTAGAACTATACGCCAGCGTAATGCATTTCGGCATCTCTGCCTTCTTCAGACGCTGTGGCATTTTGAAGAACCCCCAAGCCCCTCCCTTTTGTTCTTCCATGGTCCTCCCTCCGCAGGAAAGTCAGCTGACCCCACCAAGTCATGGGTTGTTGTAGTCCGAGTGTTGACGACTACAACTCCCAGCATGCAACTGGATTGGTGCAGTGGCAGAGTTCTTGCTAGGTGCACGCTGTATTGCCTTGCAAAAAGGAGGGGATAATGTCTTTCTTGGCGGCTCCCTTCTTTGTTCCTAGACTCTCCTCAGGTCCCTGACGCTCCACCTTCCAGCGTCCATGTTCGGTAGGGCCGAGGGTGTGGGTTTTAGTGACCCCACCCCCATCTTCAATGACGAGCTGCTCACTGCAGAAGCCTCTAACCCGAACTGTTGCCAAAGGTTGTCCTGCGGTATCCGAATCCTCTGTAAGTTTTTTCTTCGTGTTGCCACGGGTGTCAGCAAAACCGCAGGACACGTTGGGAGCAGGGCCTCTTAACGCGCTGCTGAGAGGCGCGTATGTATTCTGCCACGGACCACTTCACTTCAAGAGATCAGAAGCCACCACAGGGAACTTGTTGGAGAAGTCTTTATTAGAACTATACGCCAGCGTAATGCATTTCGGCATCTCTGCCTTCTCCAGACGCTGTGGCATTTTGAAGAACCCCCAAGCCCCTCCCTTTTGTTCTTCCATGGTCCTCCCTCTGCAGGAAAGTCAGCTGACCCCACCAAGTCATGGGTTGTTGTAGTCCGAGTGTTGACGACTACAACTCCCAGCATGCAACTGGATTGGTGCAGTGGCAGAGTTCTTGCTAGGTGCACGCTGTATTGCCTTGCAAAAAGGAGGGGATAATGTATATATATGTATATATATATATGTGACCAAGACCCCGAGAGAGGTCGAAAAGCATCTATTTGCCGAATAAACCCATTAATTTTTACCCCCACAACGGATTGGCTTGTTTATTCCTGCCTGCAAAAGCGGGGATTACCTTGTGCATCATGTATATGTATATATGTATATATATATGCATAATGTATGCATCACTCTATGCCTGCAAGGGTATTTTTTTTAACTATACTGGGTCCTCGCTTGTGTCTGGACAAAGCTATACCTCTCTGAAGAGCTGTAAGTAGAGCAAAACACTGTGTCAGGGGTTGCTTTTACTCATTTCAGGTTGGCTTGATTGGTATTTTACCAATTCAAAGCTGTAATACTGTGCCTGGAGTGGTAAGTGGCTTTTGTTATTTTTCAGCTCAGCATGGACAGCACTGTGCTATTCCTATGCTTCCACTCTTTGCTGTGAAAATGGCAAAAGACTTTGGGGCATATTACCAACGTTTAGCGATATTTACCGCTAACGATGCTTAGCAACTAATTTTTTAACGCTAAGCATTGCCGGAAATTATCGCAGAGATAACTTGCTATTAGCAAGGTTTATCTCAGTAGTGATAAAAATCCTCGCTCTAACTGCCAATTGAGAGATTATCGCTGGAAAACCAACGATAATCTCTCGAAGTTTGGAGTTAGCTTGATGATAGGGGCTCACAAATTTAGCCATGACATTCACCTTCCATAGGATATCATGGCTAAGTCAGGAAAATACCAGTTGTAAAAAAAGCAGTGCTAACCGCGGTTAGCGCTGCTTTTTTTATCACTAACAGGGTTAGCGAAATCCTTGATAATAGGAGAAATGTCGCTTAACAACATTTCTCCTATTATTTTTCTCTGGAACGCCCCCTTTGCATCTCATTAGAGATACAAGGGGAAGCGTAGAGAAAAAGGGTGCTAACATGCAAATTTGCGTGTTAGCACCCTGTTGCTGATAGGGAGATAATTGTATCTCCGCTTTCTTGGCTTTTAAAGCCAAAAAAGCGGAGATAAATCCCTTGATAATATGCCCTTTGTCCCTTTCTATCTCTAAGTGGATGGCACTGTGCTAATCCTATTATTAAAGACTTTGATAGAAAAGCAGACATTTGAGGTGAGCATTTCTAGAGTGTAGCTAGTATTGAGAGTTGCTTTCCACCTAAACTTGAGAAGTACCCAAAGTTCTTTGCTTCTTTTTTGCATATATATATATATATATATATATATATATATATATATATATATATATATATATATATATATATATATATATATATATTCACTGAAAAAAACCATAGGTTTCAGGCCTTATATAGTTAGGAATTAGCATTTAAAAAACCATTGAAATTGCTCCTATATAGTTAGTTGTACTAACTATATTTCGCGCACCCGCAATCCACTGCTGATGATGTCACATATTAGATCATTCATGACATGGTCAGTGACATCACTGATGACATCTCAAATGACATCACTGATGACATCATCCACGTGACAATTACATATACCTTTGCATACACTAGTAAAATCTTTCATCACTCTTTGTAAAATACAGAGTATCATATTTGAATCCATTGTCACAGCAATACAAGTATCCAAAAACCCACTCAGTGATTCATAGATGTATACATACATCTAATCCCTTACCTGTAGATTCACTCATACATGCTGTCAATGAACAATAGAACACTATCAAAAATACTTATACACCTATATCGACATTACACATCAGCACACATCCTATTCACATATGAAGTCATCCTACTCACTTATGCAAACAATGGATCATACTTACATATTTACTTAGCTACACACTTATACAAACACCACTTCATCTATTCATTTTGATATTAAGTCATACTTAGTGAATTCTAAAATCATTATTACAAGTATACTGTTATCCATACAGTCACTCACACAATCATTGAGTCTTATGTATACTTACTTATATACAACAATTGACACATACACTGCCTTTTATTTTTCTAGTTTGTTGGACATGTACCATTGAGAAATATATTTGCTCATCACCACACCCATAAAGAGATTCACTCACCCAAACAACTGTTAGAACATGTAGTTTTAACTTCATATATCTACTGAATCAACTATTCACACATCTTTGGACAGTCACACACCCCCCACCGAACCACACACACTTTCACTCTCCCATACAAATACTCAGTTAACTAATCAATAACTAATATAGACTTTCACATAGCTAGTAACCAACTGTAGAACCAGTTTACACAACAACTGACAAAGTGATACAGATATTCACACAGTTTAGTCACTATCCACTATATTTAGTGAAATATAATAAATTGGTCAAGAAAACAGTCAATTACACTGGTACTAAATCCTCCATCCAAATATTTATTTATATATATATCCACTCATTCTTCAATGCAAATTGCTATATACATAATGCATATTTAAATACCGAAGCAAACCACATTCACTGGATGATGTCATATTTATATTTATATTTATATATATATTTATTTATATTTATATATGTATAGCAATGAGAACGGGACATTTGTTGTAAGTGCAATTGTCATTTGC
>NW_028253261.1:0-52527 GCF_964263255.1 Lissotriton vulgaris
ACTGAATTCCTTCAGCTGCTCTTACTGATGGCAATTTCAACTTCTTGGAGGGTAATCCCCAAGGGTAGCATAGGATTAGTAGGGGTGGCAGAAAAGCTATCATGGGCCTCCCTAGCCGGATCAAAGATTACTGTAAAATATTGTACCCAGTTTTCCTCGCTAACTTGGGCTGTAAGTGTAGGGAAATCTTCCTTTTGAAGGAAGGGACTATTGACCATGCTCAAAAAAAGCTTACTGTCACGCAGGGCTGCTGCTTTTGTCAGGTTGTCCAAGGCTTGTTCCCTTAACTCATTTTTTTCTAAAGATAAGTTGCTTTTTGTAGGTCGACCTAAGGTGTGTAATAACCTCCCTGTCTCTTGGTTGATTTGACAGTGCCCGCTTGAGTTCATGAAGAGATTTAGTGCAAGCACTGTCGAACCAACCAACCACAGCCCTCTTAGATATGCCATTGGTGATGGTAAGGGACCTTTTTATTATAGTGCCAAGTTCCTCAAAATCAGCAATAATGCACCGGGCGGTAAAATCATGGTCCAGACATTTAAATATCACTTCCGACCCGGCTCCCACAATCTTACGCAACAGCTTCTCTGAATTGTCTCCACACCATTTGATACGGATACCATTTTGCCTGCAAGGGATTATATCTTCTACTATCCTACGCTGATCGCGGGCCCCCAGATAGAGGTCGACATAGTGATGGCATTATGGTCGCTGTTACTAAAGTCTACAACAGTCGGGACTGAACAGGATGGGGCAATATGTGCTGATACCAGTATGTGGTCAATAACAGACGCCGTATTCCTTCCTACAAAAGTTGGGATAATATTACCCTCATTATCTGTAGCCGGGTATTGGATCAATAAATCAAGGTTTAGCATAAAGGAGTTAAGAGAGTCGCCATAAGGTGTGTGGGTAAAATGTGCCCGATTTTCCCCGTTATCCCAGTCAAACCCACATACATTGGAAAAGGAGTGAGGACAAGTACGGATGTTGAAATCCCCACCCCAGATGATATTATAGGTCTTATGGGTATCTTTACAAATTTTCCTCACTGCTAAATCGAGCTCATCCACAAGAGAAGTATTTGTAACGTCAAACATGTTGTTATAATGGTTGATGAACAATGTTTCATAACCCCTTTTGTATTCCAGACTCAAAATTTGTGAATGGAAGCCCACAGTCAAATGCGATTTCACACGTATAGGGAAATTCACAGAGAGTAAAATTTCAAGCCCACCTTTAGCCCTGCCCATATTAGACCTTTGTGCAGGGTTATTAAAGGACACAAAACCATTGTGAAAGATATCAGTCGCTACCCAGGTCTCCTGTAAACATAAGACGTCAAACTGGGAAAGGGATTCACTCCAGCCCAGCGACTCCGTTTGCCGACTCCACCCGGCGATATTCCAGCTAGCAAGTTTGAAGCCAGGGATACACGTTGTGCGATCAATATACTCAGGAACACTAATGGGCTCTGTGGACAGTGTAATTTCATCAGGGGTAACCATAGGTGTTGGTGGATGGTAAGTAGCATATGGGTCTATATCCCGGGGTCCTAAGTGGATAGGGGTAGGGGACATTATAGGGACTGAGTCCATTGGTATACCATTACCCTTAGCCTCTTGTAAACTATTACCAGTACCAGGAAGGGGAGGGCTTGAAACATGAGTCGTAGATAGTCAGTCGACTCCATCTAAACCATCTAGACAGCTGAACCGGTTAAAATCATAGAAAGGGGTGACCAGGGGCATCATAACCGGTCTTGCATCAAATCTTCTATATCTGCCCCTCCGCTCAACCCTGGTCCAGTCGTCTCTACCTCGGTCATGGTACAGGTGGTTAGGGGGAAAGAAAAAGGACACTGGTAGCGTCTGAATGGTGGAATCAAAAGATCTATTAAAGCCTGCACAGATATGTGAGACCGTTCTAGGATCTCTAAAACTGACCGTTATACAGTCCCCATTTATAGACTTCCTAGTTTTACCCAACCAGGGCACCCTTCTGACCATGATGATTTCATTATGAAGGTGGGCCGGGAGGGGTCTGTTCTAGTTCAGCCATCTAACAACTTTACTTTTGAGGGATTGAAAGTTCTCAGCTTCCCCAGCTTCCAGCGGCGGAGCTCCAGCCAAAACTACCATGAAACGATTGGCTTCAGGCGGCAGATCTGGCCGGCGCGGTCTAGGAACTATCTGATCGGGTGCTGAGGAAACTATTTGGCCATCAGCCGAAACCCCGTTAGTATCAGCCATGGATTGGACTGGCCCTAGAGGTAGCAAGGGGGGAATTTTGTTAATGTTGTGATGGGTGGGTGCTGGAGGGCCTATTGGGGGACAGGGCGGATTAGGGGCGTCTTTCACTATAGGGGGTCCGGGGATAGTAGGGGTAATTTGAGGGTTACACTGGGTGATGGGCTTGGTGGATTTAGCCAGAATAGCAGCTGTGGTTTTCTCGGTTAGTAAGTCAGAGTTCTATCCGTTCCATTTTGGACTCTAGAGGGAACCGAATCGATTTAAAAAGAGATCCCAGGTTTTCTAGTGTTAACTCCATACTGGGCAGGGGTTGGGTTAGACCTAATGTGGGGTTGGGGATATCATGATTGTGCTTGGCTGATTTAGACTTTCTACCCGATTTCGTGTTATAGGGCCTCTTGCGTTTGGTTGCGGCCCCCTCGTTGACCACATTTGACATATTGTTACAGATGACTTTGGGCTCAGAAGAAATGGACACATTATTGTCAAGAACTATATCAATTTCGGAGAGAATTTCGTTGACCAGAATGTCCAAGTCGAAAGCTCCCGGATTAGCCTCCTTGAGTGTTGAAGGTTGGCCAACCGCATAATTATTAATCGACTCAGCGGGCCGCTCGGGGGTTTTGGCGTTGGCTAATGTTCCAAGGGAGGATCTCTTTATAGCCGATAGTTCCTTAGATAAACGTTTTTCAAGGACGTTTATTTCAGTGTCAATTAAGGTATTGGCTCTGATCAAAAATGTTTCCATACCTCCAGCTATGTTGCCTCCAGCTAAGGAGGACTTGATCCTTGTTTCGCGACAGGACATCTCCCCACACTAGAGTTGCTAACGGTAATGACAGATGCATGAGGGGGGGCCCGGTCCGGTCAAGCCAGGTCACGAACGGGCACAAACGGGCCCACCCTTGGCCCGGGCTTCGCCCGGCACCGTCCTGCGCGCGTCCTGTGTACGCGGTGCGGGGCGTGTCTATAAGCACAGGGTGGGCTGGGGGCGGGAAGAGTCACAGGTGCGCCTGGTGGACTCCGCGCACGGTCCTCTGGGACTCGCAGTCCCGCACCCTCTCAGCCACGTCTCTTCCCCGGTAAGTGCTCAGCAGGACCAGGCAGGTTAGAAGCTCGGGTTTCCTTCAAACAGCAGGGCAAAGATGTGATCCAAGAAACGGCTGCGAGCGGCTCCCGTGGAGCGGGGGCCGCGAGCCGTAGTTAAGCACAGGGCGGGCTGGAGGCGGGAAGAGTCACAGGTGCGCCTGGTGGACTCCGCGCACGGACCTCTGGGACTCGCAGTCCCGCACCCTCTCAGCCACGTCTCTTCCCCGGTAAGTGCTCAGCAGGACCAGGCAGGTTAGAAGCTCGGGTTTCCTTCAAACAGCAGGGCAAAGATGTGATCCAAGAAACGGCTGCGAAACCATAACGTTTCAAGACTGCTCCCAGCCCTCCATAATGAGTTCTCCTGTGTGATTGTGTTGGTGTGTCTGTTTCTATGACCCTACTCTTTAAAAGACAGTATTTAGGGTGGTCTTGTGGGGAATGAATGCAGTCTTTTATGGCGAAGGAATGAGATGCCCAATAGTTACCTTCGATATCCGGCAGCCCTAGGCCTCCATTATATTGAGACCATAATAGTGTACAGAGTGATATTCGGGGAAGGCTGCCATCCCATAATAGTGTCCATAACCCTT
Source organism: Lissotriton vulgaris (assembly GCF_964263255.1). Classification (NCBI taxonomy): domain Eukaryota; kingdom Metazoa; phylum Chordata; class Amphibia; order Caudata; family Salamandridae; genus Lissotriton; species Lissotriton vulgaris. The sequence continues at coordinate 3,932 of NW_028253261.1, forward strand.
TATTAATTGCTGCAAAGACAGTTGTGTCTATTGTGTAGTAAGTGTTCTGGAGAGCATATAGCAATTTGGGTAGGGTAATCATTTTAAAGAGGGCAGCATTGCCCATCAGCGTTAGCTTTATGCCTCTCCAACGCTCAACATCTGCTAGAAAGCTGGTAAGCACTCTCCCAATGTTATGTGTGATACATATCTCTTTTGGGCGGTCATGAAGATACCAAAGTATTGGAAACCATCAGTTGACATTCGAAGACCTCCTAGGAGTGACAGTGGTACTGGGACGTGAGGGGCATAGGCTACTGACGTGGCATAGTTGATGGTATAGCCGGAGTGGGTCCCATACGGATCTGTTATCCAGGTGAGAGCCGGGATGGTAACCTCTGGCTTTGATACATAAAGATTAACCCTGGGCGTAGTACGCGTAATCGAGCTACGCGAAGACGTTCTCGCACTACGTGATCTTCGCGAGCGTGCGTTGTAGCTTGCTGGTCCCGTTCGCGAGCTGTTTTCTTGCTCGGGAGGGCGTTGTGCGTGTTCGGGGCGCTGTCTGCGTGTTCGGGGTGCGACCTTACCCATGTGGTGGGCTATGGGTGCGGCCATCTTGTTTTTTCAATTGTCCCGCCCGCCTGCGTCCCCTATTTCCTCTTCCGGGTCGAGTATAACGTGTTCGCGCGGTGCACGTCTTGTTCGGGAACACAACTACTTGTTCACGCTGACAAAGTGCGCTTTCACGCGTGAACTTACCCACGTGGTCGCGATGGGCGCGGCCATCTTGTTTTTCACACTCCATGATATGGTTCTGGGCCTAGTTACCTTATATCTGTGCAATCTTTACCTATTTTCACAATTTTTCTTACTTTTTTTACTTATCTCTCTCTGTCCCTAAAGTTTATATTTTGCATTTTATTTCTACTTTTCCACCTTTTTTTAAACTTTTCTACTGTTTTATTTTACTTCTTCATTTAAGCTCCTACTTCTTCCCCCTAACTTTTTTCCTTTTGTTCTAACTTTTCTATTCCACTTCCACCCCAGAACCATGGCAAAGGGGAGCAGCAGAACCGGCTCGAAGGGCAAGGCGCCTGCGCCCAAGAGCCGGCTGCCTTGCGGCAGAATGCGACCTGCAGGGGTGCGGGCCCGGAATCTTTTCGGCGAGGCGGAGGTGTCCGCCCTGGTTTTTTTCATCCAGCGCCACCTCCCCTTGACCTTGGCAGCAGGAGGCAGGCCAGGCTCCGGTTACCTCCCAGAGGAGCGTCACCGCTGGTGGGCGAAGGTGCGCCGGGCAGTCTACCGTCGCACCCACCAGCAGCTGGCCCACCGGTGGGCAGACATTCTGGACAGGGAGCAGGACCTGTTGGAGCTGCTAGGTGTCGAAGTCGTGGGGCTTGGTGAGTAGCTAGTAATATTAATAATGTAATATATATTATAGTAGTATAAGTATTGTGTATAATTCTTGGACGAATAAGTAACACGGTTACTGGTGCGCTTAGTTACATTGCAGATCAATTCAGTCTCAAAATCTTCTGTTATTGTATGACACAGGTGCTGCTCGCCACTTCTCTTACTGGTTTGTAACTTAGCGCTAGCTTGGGCTGCTGATTATTGATGTTAGAGTTTTTAGAGAACTGAAGTTAGTTAATGCTATTGCTAGAGTCTAGTCCATACATTGTCCTTTAGTGAAATAGTGGTGGATGGATAGTATTAGTTAATATTTTTTTAATGGTCTGCATGACGCCTCCTCTGTCACTGAATGCTTAGTTAGTTCTTATTTACCCCACCCCTCCATAGAACCGGTTTGAAGTTTGTTTACTGAGTGGTAGGCTTAGCAGCAATAGCATGGTCAGGTGAGTCAGTCAGTAGCAGTTCATATGACGCAAACAACCAACAATTCTGTGTATGCACAAATTTATGCATGTGTCCTCCATCTCATCAACTATGCATGTTTGCGGGCAAAAATAAAATTGAAATGCCGACTTACTGAACAATTGTTTTCACAAAAGAGAAGACCCCACTAAGTTCCAGGGAACAGGGTACTGTCAACACTGTAAGTCAAAGAAAAATCCCCGGACTACTCCTGCTTTTCTACACACAATTGCCTTTCATACACCCAGATCTTATGAGCAAATACAATTTTTAAATATGTACCAAGCCAACACGGAAATATAACTTTTACACTCTCTGTATTTTATTAGTTTTGTATTTTTTAGATTTTAAATTCAGATCACTTTCTGAAGAACACTATTAAAAACATACATAATATTATCACATTTGAATCAATTGATCACAACAATGCATAAGATGTACAAAGTTAAAAACAAAAAATAAAACAACATACAATTATTACTGTTAGGCTACCCTAACTTCCAAGTACACAGTAAATTACAATTAACAACCCCTCCTAACCTGTAGGTACACAAATTCCTACTGACGTGCTATACTGACCCAATAACCTCCTATAATTTTAGGGAGATTTTGGAAAAAACAGTATCCAAACTTATGGTATATCTGCTATCTCATTGGGTTTATAATGGGTTCTAATTATCCTTGCGTCGACGCGTTTCGGTGTTATTTCAATGATATGGTAACACCTTCTTCAGGACAGCATAATTCATGGGGTCGTCATTTCTAAGTTTCTTTCTTATTTTCAAAACGAAGGAATGGCAATGCTTATTTCCCTCCTTTTCCTGCTAGGAGTTAATTATAGGTCTTGGATGTTTTTTATCCCTTGCAGGGCTTCCTGTTGCATAAATTGCCCTTTTCCTAATCAGGTTAGTAGTTGGCAAACGAAGAAATGTGTGGACCAGGACGATATTCCTATCACAATCTTCTCTTTGGTCATCTGATATTATGGTTAACCTTGGAGAGAGCTGCACGATTTTCTATTTCTCCGTTGTCGTTTCTTGTATAATTTTCTTATCTTTATTCTAATAGCTATGTTCTTGTGTTTGATTAAAATTCATTTAACGAGGTATAGCGTCTTATTTTCTGTATTCCACGAACCGGATATGTTCTGAGTTTCTTTCCAAACACGCGTCTACCTTGAACGAGAAAATGATGACCCCATGAATTATGCTGTCCTGAAGAAGGTGTTACCATATCATTGAAATAACACCGAAACGAGTCGGCGCAAGGATAATTAGAACCCATTATAAACCCAACGAGATAGCAGATATACCATAAGTTTGGATACTGTTTTTTCCAAAATCTCCCTAAAATTATAGGAGGTTATTGGGTCAGTATAGCACGTCAGTAGGAATTTGTGTACCTACAGGTTAGGAGGGGTTGTTAATTGTAATTTACTGTGTACTTGGAAGTTAGGGTAGCCTAACAGTAATAATTGTATGTTGTTTTATTTTTCTGTTTTTAACTTTGTACATCTTATGCGTTGTTGTGATCAATTGATTCAAATGTGATAATATTATGTATGTTTTTAATAGTGTTCTTCAGAAAGTGATCTGAATTTTAAATCTAAAAAATACAAAACTAATAAAATACAGAGAGTGTAAACGTTATATTTCCGTGTTGGCTTGGTACATATTTAAAAATTGTATTTGCTCATAAGATCTGGATGTATGAAAGGCAAGAGTGTGTAGAGAAGCATGAGTAGTCCGGGGATTTTTCTTTGAATTACATTACTGAACAATTGGCCCGTCTGGATTCTTGAATAGGTGGTGTAGGTCAGGTGGTACTGGCTTTGTTAGTATATTCTGCAATCAGAATGTTTATAGAACATTTGATTAGTGTTCTACAAGTAGACGGTCTGTGGATCCTGCAAGCCAGTAGTCATTTATACTTCGAAGTCAATTTTATTGGAGTTGTTCCCTAAAATGTTTGAGAGGCTTTTTGAATGAGGTCTTTGTTTCACAGCACTTAATGTTTCTCTTTCTTTATTATTTCTTACATGATCAGCACCACCCAAGGGCAAGAAGACTGGGTCCGAGTTGGCGGGACAACCACAAGAGGAGCGCTCCTCTACAGAGGATCCTGCTGCTGGCCCCAGTAAGTCCTACAGTGTTTATATTATTAACAATTATATTTCCCTAACTTTTTAACGCACCTTATTTTTTCCAACCTATTCAGCCTCCTTCCTAATTCAATGTTAGCAAAACCTATTTGATCTTAAATTTGTTTTCCAAATTTTGGGTAACTATTCAATGCCATCCCTGACTTTCAGTTCCTTCAAACTGCCTCTGCCCTAAGACTCTCTGTGCTACTACTATTAGACTGTGTGTAGCTAAGCTTGCCCTGTTGGCCACTCTTTAGTTAAGGTGTTCTTTTGAATAAAGCTGTGATAGAATAGCTGTAGCCACTGGGTCCACTCCTGTCTTTTGCGTTGTCCTCTGTAATCTCCAGTCTTTGTCAAGTCCCACCAACAAAAAATGCACAACCTGATGTTTGCCTACTAATTTTTGTTCAGTTAGTATCAGGGGTGTGGAAATTTTACAAAAATCTACTTGGCCAATGGACAAAATGTTACAGAAATCTACTTGTCCTGGGAAGATATCTGCTTGCCTCACCTATTCCATAAATCACTGAGGTGTGTCTGCACAGAGATAACCTGCACGACAATCAGTGCAACATACTTTGCAATATATACTTTCAATGCAAGTCCAATTATGCAGTGCATGGTCACACCTTTTAATTCAACTATTGTACTGGATGGATGTACAGCATGTGTGCAGATGTGTCAGTGTGCACTGCACTCAATTATTAACCAGTATGCATGTGACAAATTTTCAATTTTAGAGAAATAGTACCTAAAAGCAGAGTGCAGGCTGGTAAGACTACATTTCTTGAAGCGTATTTGGCATAGAATGTGCCGGAATATGAACCTGTAGGGCAAAAGGGTGTTCTTCATTCTAGGGACAATTCATAGCTGTACAGTGTTAAAAATACTCACTTGTGATCATGCTCTGATAAACATGTGGAGGGGAATAACCACTTCCTGGCATAGCTTATGAATTGTTTATGGGGCAGCAATAATCACATAGCAGAGGTGTTTAGTTCACTGAAGCAGTATCCACAAGTACGAATACACAGGAGAAAGTAATGGGCAGTTAAATCAATCTCCCCTTTTACACTCCTGGGCAGGTGTGGTGTCATTATATTATTGTGCACTCACTGCTACATCCCCATATTCTTCTACCACACAAGGAGCATATGCAACACTGGCAGTAGCAGTACAGGGTTCTCTTGTGCACAGTACTGGTTAGTCATGGCACCAGCAGAGAACGCTTCCCTAACATGAAGGGATGCAGATACGCAATGGATGTGCAAGTCTGTCTCACTGAGATTTGTAAAGATCTCTGCCACTTGTCTCTCTCCTTCCAGTGTCCCCAGCCCTCCACTGCCCACCGAAATATGTGTTATCTTCAGGGAATTCCTGTAATTCTGTTTTAGGATGCTGATATACGAGTATTGGGAAGCCTGGTGAAGGAAACGGTTTTAACGTTGCAGCAACTTGTGCAATCAGTTTCTTTATTTCAGAAGCTGAGCATCCTGAGGGTCCAATGGATGATACTTGGATATTTGAAAATGGGCACATGCATAAAGAAGGCACAAAGACAGGACCCACATGAATAACACCCATTGGCAAATCATGTAGGGAAAGAAATGCAAACCTTTATGTCTACATAGGACAAATATTTACACAGGCGGAAGAGTCACTTTTCCTTAGATCTGTTATGGGCTATTTTTTACTGCTGACGTAACTGGGCAACAAAAAAGCAACACTACAGAGGTTGCATAAAATTCCGAGGTAGGAACATTGTATATTTTCACCCAGTTGTGAATAAAATATGATTGTGAGACCTACAAATACATATTTTGATAATTTCTGCTTTATATTGAACTTGCTTCTTCAATTTTTGCCATTTTATATCGTTGCAAATGAAATATGGTCCCCCACTGGTGACTGGTCCCTCGTGCTTTATATACAGAGCAACTCTAATTATGAGATTCTACAGCTGAGGAGTTTTCCATATAATTTGCCATATAATCAACAGATGCTGCCTAAACGGCATATTTTAACAAAAAAATGTTTATACTAGCTCAAACAGATCAAAAGTTACTAAAAAGGGGGTAACATGTCCTGGCACACAGTGAAAAGCCCATCACAAGTAGTGACTGGTCTCTTTTAAATTGCTATTGCTGTATGTGGGTCTTAATCTGAGACTAATGAGGCGAAACATTTATAGAGTGTTAACGTGTACAGATGTCAAAATAATGAAGTAATACTATCAACGAAAATGAGCTGCATTATGCTACATAATTCTCATTTTTGTGGCAACATAATTTAGTCAACCCTACTGCGTAATTTAGACCTTCCCTGCCGCATAAATTAGACCTTCCCTGCCGCTTCATTACAATGGCTCTGCTTATTTAGCACAAACAATAGGTACAGGAGACGAGAAATTCAACCAAATATAGGTACAGGCTAACAGAAACGAGCCCTAAATGTGGAGAAAAATCAGTTTCTTGAAAGGATTAAGCCTGCAAGTATTGACACGGGCGTGAGGCTTTTCCTCTGCAGCAGTGGCTAGATTGAAAGATAAAGTGTGGGCACTGATTAAGCGAGAAGCCGTGGAGCAAAGGGGGAGGTAACGGAATAAGGAAAAGGCAAAAAAGACTGTGGGGGAGAGTATTGGTAAAGGAGAACTCATCTTGGGCAAAAATGTGGACATTGCAACGTTTCAAACGCCAAGAGTGGCCCACATCTCAGTGAATAGTGTGAAATACGCTGCACATTTCCTGGATTACAAAGATACTTTCTGCCTTCAGCATAATGTGGTGTTTTCTTTATTCAACTATAGCTTGATTTGCTTAACACCAGGAAAACAATGCAAATTAAAAAATGCTTCCATTAACAGCACACGCATAATCCTGCAAGGCTGCATTTTCTGTAAACCTGCCAGGTATTTAAAGTATTATCGTTTGCTCCGTGCCCCCAAATGCGACCTTGTCCATAAAAGCAGAAACAAAGTAAAGGTCAATATCACTCTATTAAACTTCCTTTTATCGTGTTTTCACTCCTTACCAACGATGTACTGGCTCCATTACTAGATTGTAAAAGGAGAGGTGACGACTTATTGTAAAATGTTAAGGTGCCACACATTTGACCTGACCCTTCTCCCAGGCTCACGGACTCCAGATCATTGCGTGCAAAATCAATCACAGTTAACAACATTTTCTTAAACCTCAGACTGCTGCAAAACCCATTTTCAGACGGACTCACCTTCTGGGGAGGCATACAGTGTGTCAGACGCCGACTTGTTGCTCCCGATTTCATGAAGTGCGCAGCAGCGCACCAAAGATAAGAGGCCTGCCTTGGACGGATCCCACTGGGCAGGGCGATCGAACCACGCAGCATTAAGCGGCAGAGAAACCACCAGGTCACTAGACCAACAGCTCTCGGTGCTGGCAGTGGAAAAGTGTTTCCTGTCTCGGCGCCCGCCCTTGCACGTTCGGCAGCTGAGTTCCAAGAGCAGGTGGGCTGCACCAGTGAGGAATCCGCGCTAGAACACGGACGTTTAGCGCAAGACTCTCCCAGCCAATCACTGGCTAGATAGCGCCCAGTCATGGCCTTCCAGCCAGTAAGTGGCCTCCAAATGCATTCTGGCTACGCTTCTAATTGGCTGTGAGCCCGAAAGGGGCCACAGCTCATATATTTTTAGTGATTCAATGTCTACATGTCCGTCGGACAAAATAGACAATAAATCTTCTTGCCCATTATAAAAATCTACTTGGTTTGGGCGTCGGGCGATACGATTTCCCCACCCCTGTAGTATACTTCTACTACTGTTGTGGTTATTATTCTCTGCACATACACATACAGAACTATGCACACGAAAATACGATGTTGATGTTGGTGATAGGGAGGTTGGACCTTACACCCTAGTCACAGAACTCAGTCAGAAGAACCCATAATCTAATGACCGTCTACCTACCTAAGTGTCTCGGTCATAGTCATTTGTCCCACTCCCGACCCCCACACGAAGATAGTTAGTTAGATATATATATAATATACCCAATGATTTTATTACACAACCCAGGCCAGAACAGAAGACCCTTTCGCTCACTCACTCGTTTCAGTCCACAACACCCCAGACACTCAAAATATACCACAGAGTCTATGTGCAAGTTCAAAAACTTTATTTTTTTAATAACAAGCTTTGTATTGTTGTAACTTGTAAGTTTTTCCTTGAAAAACATCCTGCTCCACCAATCAAAATGAAGAATAATAAATTAAATACTATACATTTTGTACATCTAGTGCACGATAAAGAAATGTGTGAATTGTGGGAGACCTCTCACCGTTGAACGTATACTGTTAGTGGTTACACATGCATGTTTCGAAAGCTCTGCAAATCCCGTGTTTCGTAGAAGGCAATCTTCTCTTTCTCATCTGCCTATGAGAAAACTGTTGCACGTTAGACAGTGAATAAAACGATGCCAGTTTTTAGCAGTCATGGCAAAAAGTGCAACATTATGGATAAGCAAAAGGGACTAACAATACTGGTTTGTCAACCTCTTTAGTTGTATGCAACACTCATGTGGCCTCAATGGTGTCTTTCTTACTGTGCAACAAGCTGCGAGGTAACATGGGCAAGGCAGTAGACCCAGATCTAAAACGGTTATATGGCTCTGGCTAACTTTCCAAAGACTAGAGTAGGAGTAGAGATTAGATGACACTAGGGACCATCTAATAAATTAAAACTAAACTCTGTCTAATGTGACTGCTGTACATTAGGACGCAATTTGGACTAGTTACACAACTATTCATGTTGTACGTAACTGTTTTTTCAATCTTCCTTCCTGGTGAAAAAAGTACAACTAGTAAAATAGGGGGAGGTGTGCAGGCATCTAAAAACGTGTACTTGCTTTTATAGGTGCACAATAACTACCAACCACCAGGGCCGACGGTGCCAGCGGCGATGTGATTGCCATCCAGCAGGGGACAGAGGCTGCGGCACCTACAGGAGCATCAGTGGGGGAGGAAACTGCGGCGGTGGTAAGTTATATTCATTATTTATTTGCATTACTAGGTGGAAGGGGGACATTTTTTTCCTCCCTGTGCTATGAGACTAATTAAGAATGAATTTGAAGTTGTACTTGACAATATACAATGGTTGAAGAAGACACCCTTTGTAGCATTACCAGTGTGAGTTGAGTAAACAAGGCCTCTTCCATCAGACTCCAACTCAGCTGTGAAACTTATGGAGAAGACTAAAAGTCAGATCAGATGACCTTGAGGGATGTGTAGAACAAAAAGGGAAAAAAGTGAACTAGGGTGGAAGGAGGAAGGACTAAAGCGATGTAATAATAAGACTTAACTACCATAGAAGGATACTTCCGAAGGTTCATTCACGTGGCTGATATGAATCCGATGCATGGGTTGTTGAAGGATGGGTAGAACTGGAAGGTCAAAGAAAATGCAGGCCTGGTTGGGCAAAACAATATCGGTGCATGAATACAGTGGATAGCAAGAATCATGAGCGGAGTTTGTGTCAATGAAACCCAAGGCAAGGAAGGAGTGGACGCATGGGTGGTTGCTGGTGAAAGTGAAATCAGCTAAGCCGATAATAAAGAATGATAGACATTTACTTTTAATGGGTGGATGCCCCCTAAATGTATTGTATTCATCATAGGTGAAGACTGTCACTGGAAGCAGAGTCTTACTTTGAAAAAATAAAAGGAGATACAAAAAAGACTTTTGTTCTTATGTGTACTCCAGGCCACCCAGTACTAGGGCAAGTATAATGCCGGAAAAAACTTCAACAAATGCTACAGGCAGGGGAAGCAGGAGGATAGATTAGATAGGTACTAAAAGTTGACACCAATTGTATGTACTGCGCTTGGTAGTGCTACTATGCCACAATGTACTGTTGAATTAATTTTGAAGAGTTTCAATTACAATTATATTTCTTTTTTTATAGATACTCATACTCCTTCCCCAAAACCATCACGGAAGGAGTTGGCAGCCAGGGCCCGGCAAAGGAAACTGCACGCCACTGTGGAGGAGTACCGCAAGATGGTGGCTGAGGAGGAGGAGGAAGAGGCGGCGGCAGCAGCTGCTGCCTCCTCCAATGCGTCTGGCCCCAGCAAGGCCCGACCTGCAGGAGTACGGCGCCGCGGCCAGGCAGCCGCTCACCGCCGGCAATTAACAACTGCCACCCCCACACAGCATGGATGCAAATGCAAATGTAGGTGCCGTGCATTTCGGCAACAACTTCTCTGGGTGGCCAAGCTGGAGGACCAATTAGAGGAGCGCGTCAAGATTATAGTGGACAAACACCTCAAAGCCCGCCAACTGTAAATGGACCCTGTTGATTTGCCCCTTTTTTAATACTTTTGTTGGTGGGTGGGAATTGGGTGTTGGGGATATTTTTGTGGGACATTCTTTGGACTTGTACATTGGTTGGGGTTAGGGTGGGGATAGGGGTGGGATAGGAGGACTAGGAGGATATTTTTTGTACATGAATAAATGTTATTTATTTTCAACTTATACATATGATATGATGTTGTTTTGTGGTGGGGTTACTGTTGTACGTCACAAGGTTTACTCTAGATGCAGGGCAGTGGCCAGTATTTGATTGAAATACTTTATTAAGTGAACACATGTGTAACATGCAAACAGATAGATGCTGTACCCCTCATTCAGTTATATTTGTCCTATTAGTACTATCAGCCTCTCCTCCATTATACCTCCCAGCAAACGTCTCTTCTTACCTGTGATTGATGATGTTTACGTTTGGCACCGCAAGGGCTGCATGGTTTCCCAAGACAACGGAGAATATGCCGTGGTTGTGTGATAGTAGTAGTAGACTAGTCCTAGACACTGGCACTAGCATTGGCAAACAAAAACAAAGAGACAGTCATTTGCCTGAGAGAGAATGTGAGAGAAGTAGAAAATTACAGTACATAATACGGACAAAAAAATACAAATAATATTGCAACTGCTAAACGAACTCAAAGAAATCAATGGTGTCGGGGACTGTGCCAAGTAGAAGAAGATAACTGTAGTTGCGTTGGAGTCATTAAAACCGAATACAAATCGTAAACTTAAATGCTCTAAAATTTAATTCAAACAATGCCAGCAATGATTTACATTTATTCGTTGGGTCACTTTGGGAAATTAATTGCCTTGTACACTAGTACATAAAGTGAGCTTGGGTGGGCAAGCAGAAGAAGATCCTCGCCCTGTATTGTTGACATTTGATTTCATTAGTGTTGGTTTCACCATATCTGCCCCAGCAAGCGTGTGATCAATTGTTGGTGTAGATTTAATGTAGTAATATCACACCTCAATATAAAACCACACAGCCCGGGGGAAGAGGGTTCGGGTTTGATGAATGGATGGGAACGGGGGTTTTGGGGAAAGGTTTGAAAAAGAAAAACAGTACGCATGGAGACAACAAAAGCAAAACAATGAAGACGATGATTGCTGATCCACAATTCCCCAATAAATAGAAAGTCAAGTAAGAAGAACAACGAAATGGATGCATGATGAAGGTTTATTATTAACTTGATGGTTAATAATAAGTGGTAATTACTTCACTACTACTACACAATTCAAAGGAAGTACTTCTTATATATGATATGAATATGACTTTTGCCTAGGCTGTATGCCCTCTGAGAAACCATAATACCTGATGTAGCGGGCTGAAAGCTAGCAAAGAAAATTAAGAGAGAGTTTAAGTGAACAATCAATTACCAAACACAAGCGTAAAATAAATGAAGAGGAAAAAGGAATCAAAGAAAAATATGAAAATGATACTAAAGTTAATTATTATCCAGGGCCAAATGTGTAGTATCTAGTCATTCATTTTTTTTTCCTCCCTTCCATGGACACTGTTGTGACTGATTGATTATATCATTCAGGGGCGCCTCTGGCTGGATGATGATGAGGAGGATTGGTAAGGTAAGTGTGAGTTGTTGCTCCACGTATAATAGCGCTGGGTGAAAGGCCGGCCTGTAAGTGTTGATGAAAGAAGAAATGGGGTATTACAAAATAAGTTAACAGAATGAAAACATAAAAAATCAATTACGGTGTAGTGCAAAAAAGACACTCGTGAACGAGAAGATTTTCAGACTGAGGCTGCTTGGATACATTGATTAACTCTACTCTTCTAGTTGCACAGCAGTCATCGAAAGAACAACAAATAGGAGCCAGCACAGAACAGTTACAGGGCCACACCACAACACTGGGCCGTGAGTCTGTGGCCCAAACTCCATTTACCTACATTTTTTCACAGTTTCAGACAAAAGGCATATACATCAACCTAGCATTTTCCAAAACAAGTGGTTAATTTAAATCAATGCGCCAATGTCAGTCAATCATTCCACTATTCCATTCCACCACTGCACACACATGTAGCCTAGGTCTGCTGTGCTTCTTGTTGATTGGTTGTGTGTTTACCTTGTATTCCACTTCCTGAACATATTCCATTAATCATCTCTGATCAAACTGACTGACAGCGTGCAAAGATGGTATGGTGGTCATCATCATCATCATCCGGTGTGGCACGTGTACGTGTTCTCCAAAGACCACCAACAGCAACTCAGTCTGTAGTGAGTGACTACGATTAAGTCCAGACTGCACCTGCAGTAGTAGGAGTACAATTGGATACATATTATTAAACATGGAAATATTGACCATCACTTGAGACACAAGTACTTTGTTATTATATTAAACTACTAGTATACTATATTTCTACTTCATGCACATTTGCTCTGAGTCAGCAAGCAGCCAATGCAATGTATGGCATCATTCATTTCATATACCTGTCTTTCTCTTCTTTGTGGCTGTCCGATCACAGATGCAGCAGAGTCTTCTGAAAGTGATGACGAGTTTACTTTCATTTTGGAGCCCTGCTCAAGTTCTGATATTGAAGAGTTGTGTATGCCTGCAGACAGAGGTGTAGCCTTAAGACAGTGATGCATTTCATATTGGAAACAAAATAGAAGATGGCTATAGTTGCGTACCTTTCACTTGTTATGGAGGGACTGTTAGAGGCTACATTATTGCACTATTGTCCATCTCCATCCAAAGTATGGCAAGATGGAAATGTATTTAGGGTGAGTCAGGAAGATGGAGAAGGACTCTGATGAGTGGAGTGCACAGTAAATGCTCAGATGTGCAACTCCAATAGGTAATTAAAAGAGAAAGGAAGATGGTGTTGGTTTTGAAGTTTGAGTCAGAAAGACAGATACACACAAATAAGGAAGGGAGAAATAAAGGAAGGGAGAATGTAACCATTTCAAAGCCTAGTTGTCAGGGAAGAGGAGCTCGTCCTCAAACCCTGGTGGTTCTTCTGACAGTAGTAGGTCCTGTAACCCACTACTTATTTCTTCCGACTCGCTCTCCTCTTCCAGCTCTGATTCACGGACTTTGTAGTCTGGTGGTATCAAATGCTGATTCATTTTTATCATGGTTAACCTCTCCACGCTTTTGGGCGAGAGACTAGTCCTTCTCACAGTCACAATGGCACCAGCAGCACTGAACACACGCTCAGAAGAGACACTTGCAACAGGGCAAGCTAGATACTTTATCGCCAGCCTGCTGAGCACTGGCCATTGGCTTCTTGTCCTATACCAATACACCAATGGGCTTTGCTCCATGAACACCTCTGTTGTGTCATCCAGATAGGCCTGGACCATCCCCTCAATGTTCATTGGTGCTCGGGTTTGCTCGTTCTCTTTTTGCTTTGCGACAGCAACGGACTTACCCATCCCTTTCTGTAGAAATCAAGCAGCTATTTTTTTGCTTGTCTGATGAATCAGATCCTGTTGGTGCGGTTGTTGTTATTGTTTGTGTTGGTGACTGCTGGGAAGCAAACTCACTGCTCGCATGCTGTGAAGGAGAACTTGACTCTGTAGGATGCTCAGAAGTGCTTGCACTGTCCTGGGCTGGCACTGGCAGGCCTGTAATTGAGAGCCGTTCGTTTTCTAAATCAGTGGCTTCCTTGGCTATTACTGTTTTGTACTTGGAAACATCCCCTTCTGAAAAAGGAATTACTGCATTACGGTTCACAAATAATTTGTATCGTGTATCCAAAATTGTGGCAATAATGTAATGTTGATGTGACACAATCTTATTTTGAATCCTTGTATTCTCAGATAAGCGGCCGGCTAAGGACTTCGCCAAATTACATGCTTCAAGTTTTCCTTCCACACTTTCGTATGTTTCAGACACCTCCTTCAGCTCTTGCTCCAGCATGTACAACAATGGGATAGCTTGGCTCATAGTACAGTCCTCCCTGCTGACTGCACGTGTGAAGACCTCAAAAGGAAGTAGCATCTCCGTCAGGCATTTAATGAGGTCCCATTGCCACATCTCAACTGTCATGGCTTTAATAACAGTTGGATCCCCTGATCTTCTTGACATTGTCATGACATAAGCATTAAGTGGTATGTACTGCTCAAACAGCTGATCAAGCATGTAATAAGTCGAGTTCCAACGTGTTGGTACCTCCTGTATGAGTGCTTTGACTGGCATTTTATACTCACGTTGAATGACCCGTAGCTGCTTCCGGGGTTTAAAAGAATGATTGAAATGCGTGCAGATTCTTCTGCAAATGGTCAGTAAGTTACTGACTTTGCTTTCATTTTTCAGAAAGTCTTGAACCACAATGTTAATGCAGTGTGCCAAACACGGGACCCTGAAATAGCGACCATCTTCCATGGCCTTAACTACATTACTTATAACACAAACAGAAACTGTTTGAAAACAACACACTTTTCACAAGCCCCCGCGGGGTGCTCTATAAACCACAATGATGTGTAATGTCAAAAAAATATATAAAAGTTCATTCAACCAAAACATTGTCCATATTCCTTTGCATCAAGAAACAATAAAAACCGATCAAATGAAAAACATCTTTTTTTATTTGTAGTTTTCTTTTCTTGTACTTTGTTCTTCTGTCTGTTGGTACATTACTTTATGTACATCCATTCATCTTTTTCAGTAAATCCCAATGCATTTTGGTATAACAATACCTTCATCAGGGGAATACTGTAATCAAAATCAACACAGTAACAATAATCAGAATTAGAAATAAGGGAGCCCCAGACTCCACCTCATGTGCATATCACCTCTAATGCAAGTTTGTTAAAACGAGTACCAGCTTAGCTTAGCCTTCACCAATGTGTCTGAAAGCAAGTGATGAAAACCACCACGTGTCTCACTGTATTTGTGTCCAAAAAAATGAAAACGTGTACCGGACTTGATGCAGTTCACGACTGTACTGTAACAAGTATGATATTCCTAAATAGTAAAACAAAATGATGACTATCTGTGCTGACCATTTCTGAAAAACGCCAAAAACAGAAACCAACTGCCGCCTACCTATGTCAGTGAATGTTCTCCCCTGGAATTAAGCGTCAAAGTAGCCTGCCTTTCGCATTCTTCAACTGAAAAAAACACACACGGTGCCATTAGTGTCCCGCTGACGGGTCTTGACACCTCCCCACCCTTAACCCGCATCCGTGCATCTCGTTACCTCGCTGCCGGGAACTTGTCACTTCTCTCGTCGTCTTGCGCTCAAAGACGCCGTCTCTTTACAATCCTTATGAGTTAACTGCTGTTTCCGTGTAAACACTGAGAACGGACTCTATGAACTAAACACTGCCGCGGGCGCCATTATTACCTAGTCAATAGCACGTATAATCGGGGATACTGGAGAAGGAGTGAAACGGACATGTATTAAATGTATTGAAAAAGTGTACGTGGGCTAAATATAAAAAGTAAAAAATAAGTGTGAATGGGATACTAACATCTACAACTAAGTGAGTGCTGGTTATGACAAAGTTGCAGTACAAACTGTCAATGATGATAACAATTATTATACTCAATACATATACTTGTTACAAAAAACATGCAAATTCAATTTTGTCATTAAGTCCATTCGGTTCTAGCGTATTCAAACTGCGAATCCAGTATGTCTCCCTTTGTGATAATTGGCGATTGGTGTCAGCATGTACCTCCTGATTTATACTTTCTAAGACTGTAACGCAATTGTGGGATAGTGTGCTGTCTCTCTTTCCAATGCATTGCTAAGTTGGATTTAGGATTCCACGTTCTTATCAGGCTCTTATGCTCCGTTATACGGACCTTAACCTTTCTTGTGGTTTTACCCACATATACCAGCCCGCAGGGGCATTTAATGAGAGAGAGAGAAACTCTGTTTATTTAAACCGTGGTCTTTAAACAATGAGATCGAAATGCATCACATCAATATCAATTAATTAAAAGCATTTAATGGCATAGACTACTTTGCTGGAGTTGCAGTCTGACGTGTGTCTTAGTTGTATATGCTTGCCTGTCTGTGGATGTGTGAATACATCCCCTGTCATTACGTTGCTGCAGTGACCACAGTTGTGGCACTTTACCATGCCTCTATGTCGAGCATTGCCTGTGTTGATCTGAGAATGTTTTAATATCTCTTTTATGTTCTTAGATCTGGTGTGTGCAAACAATGGTTTGTCTAAAAACACATTTTTTAAATCGGTCTCTTGTTCAATCACTTCCCATCTTTTCAGAATGCTTTTCTTAATGAATCTACTCGATGTGGAGTGTTTAATTACAAATACCTCCCTCTGAAGTGGTTGTCTAACTGTTTTTACGAGCAGTTCCTGTCTGTCTTTCTGACTGGCTTTGAGTTTAGCCTGTTGTAATACCTCTTCTGGATAGCCTCTCTCTTTGTATGCCTGAACCATAACCTCCATCTCTTGAATACCTTGTTCCTCCTGTGAACAGATTCTGCGTGCACGTAAAAACTGTGAAAAAGATAGGTAATTTTTTAAAGATAGGGTGTGGAAGCTGCTATAGTGTAATGCACTATTGCGATCAGTGGATTTTTTGTACAGTCTTGTGTGTAGGCCATCTCCTTTATTTTCAATGAGTATATCCAAATAGTTAATGGATTTGTCATCAATAGAGTATGTGATCTTGATTTGGTCATGACAACAATTTAACTCTGTCAACAGGTTTTCTAACATCTCATGTGTACCATCCCACACCATAAGAATGTCGTCTATGTACCTGACATAAAGCTTAAGATGTTGTGACCATTGGGAATTTTGCAAGATGTTCTCGTTCTCATACTTTGCCATGAATATATTAGCAAAAGTTGGTGCTCCAGTAAAACCCATGCTAGTACCTGTCCTTTGGAGGTAAAAACTGTCTTGCCATCTGAAATATCCATGGTACAAACAAAAATGCAACAATTCTAGAAGAAAAACATTAGTGCCTTTGTCATAATCATGCTGTAGTAACATCCATTCAACCGCCTCTATACCCTCCTGAAGAGGGATGGAGGTATACAAGGCAGATATATCCACAGTGCATAACAAAACATTTTCCTCTGGTGTTATAATCACTTCACTGATCCTTTTTAGACAGTCTGTGGTATCTTGTATGTACGTGCTCCATTGTTGTACTAATGGTTGTAGGTAATGATCTAAAAACTTGCCTAGGGGTTCATGCAGAGACCCACATCCTGCCACAATCGGCCTGAATGGGGGGTCTGCTGGATTCTTGTGCATTTTGGGCACCATATATATGTGAGGTCTCTTGGGGTATTGGACAGTCAAAAATTTGCGGGTTTGCTCATCTATCTCCTGTGCTCTTTCAAGAATAGTGTTCAAAATAGTTTGAAAACGAACTGTGGGGTCGGTATCCAATTTGATGTATGTGTCTTCATCGGTGACATGCTGATTGACCTTTGCCAGATAATGAGATTGGTTGAGTACAACCAGTGCTCCTCCTTTATCTGCCGGAACGATCTTTAACATGTCGTTCTGTGCCAATTTTACCAAAGTTTGATGTTCCAATTTGGTCAAGTTGTTTTGTCTAGTCTTTGTGGTTGAGATCTGTTCTACATCTTTCCTTACCAAAGTTTCAAATAGATCCAAAGCCTTATGTGAAAATGGAGCCATAAAAGTGCTCTTAGGTCTGAAGACCAGTGGTTTATCTGGTGTGGTGGCTGAGATTGCGGACTCTGAGTTAATCGTGTGGAAAAACCACCGTAACCGAAGTTTCCTCATAAATTTAAATAATGAAACCTCAGTTTCCAATTTGTTAGTGGAGTACGTCGGAACAAAAGATATGCCTTTGTTCAAAAGTTCCTCCTGTTTCTTTGCTTTTTTTGTTGAACCTTGTCCCCTCCTTGTCCGTTTTGTTTTGACTGGGATTGTTCCGTGGGGGGGGTGGTTGGATGTTTTGCCCCCCTCTAAAAAAGCCGGCCCAGGGGTAATATTCGGGCCTCCCTCAGCTCCTGTCTCACTACTTGTGCTAGGAGTTGCTGCAAGTGGTGTGCGGGTGGGTAAGGTGTCTTGTTCGGTTGCCACACTCTCTTCTGAAGAGGAAGCTTGGTTTTTTTTGTAAATTCTTCTTTGGGCATACTGATCTGCCCAAGAATAGACCTCGTCTAGCTTGTAGTCTATTGTATCGCGCTTAAACTTGCGCAGTTTACGTTCGTGTACTTCCCTAGTATGTTCTTCCAATTGATCATTGATGTTCTTAAGGGTAGTGGCCAATTCTTCCTCTGATAACCTTGATGATAATTCCGTTTTTAATTCTTGTATCTCAGTGTCTAATTCTTTGAGAATGTTGGACAGCTCTTCCACTATAAGTAAAATCAAATCTAAAGAACACTTATTAAGTATCGCATACCACCTTAACATGAAAGGCTTGTTGAATTTAAAAAGTAGTGGTCTAAGGGATATACGCAATCCGCGTGGAATACGCTTTACTTTGTGGTATTGAATTAGCGTAGTGGCGTGAAGCCTTTGGTTAATTTGTTTTCTTAAAGTATATTGTAATTGTTTTATCATTTGTGGGGTGGACCCAGGTTTTCCCTGAAAATCTCTGACATCTTTTATCAGTGCATACACACTCTCTGCTTCCTCTGCTGAATATGCCTTTACATCTGCTTGATTAGTTGTTAAATTTCATCGAAATCCATGATGTGTGGGTGCTGAGTGCCAGGAGTGAGCCCCTGGGGTAAAGAATATATGTCTGAAATTGACACTCTGCACTCCTTTTGAAAAATGCGAATCTAGTACTCTGAACTGTATTCTCTTCTTTCTAGGTGCTGTCGCTTGACCTGACCGGCTCACGTCAGTAACATAACATATAACACAAACAGAAACTGTTTGAAAACGACGCACTTTTCACAAGCCCCCGCGGGGTGCTCTATAAACCACAATGATGTGTAATGTCAAAAAAAAAAAAATATATATATATATATATATATATATATATATATATATATAAAAGTTCATTCAACCAAAACATTGTCCATATTCCTTTGCATCAAGAAACAATAAAAACCGATCAAATGAAAAACATCTTTTTTTATTTGTAGTTTTCTTTTCTTGTACTTTGTTCTTCTGTCTTTTGGTACATTACTTCATGTACATCCATTCATCTTTTTCAGTAAATCCCAATGCATTTCGGTATAACAATACCTTCATCAGGGGAATACTGTAATCAAAATCAACACAGTAACAATAATCAGAATTAGAAATAAGGGAGCCCCAGACTCCACCTCATGTGCATTTCACCTCTAATGCAAGTTTGTCAAAACGAGTACCAGCTTAGCTTAGCCTTCACCAATGTGTCTGAAAGCAAGTAATGAAAACCACCACGTGTCTCACTGTATTCGTGTCCAAAAAAATGAAAACGTGTACCTGACTCGATGGACACGAATACAGTGAGACACGTGGTGGTTTTCATTACTTGCTTTCAGACACATTGGTGAAGGCTAAGCTAAGCTGGTACTCTCCCTCCTGCCTAAACATGCTAACAATGGTACGTTGCTT
Source organism: Lissotriton vulgaris (assembly GCF_964263255.1). Taxonomy (NCBI): domain Eukaryota; kingdom Metazoa; phylum Chordata; class Amphibia; order Caudata; family Salamandridae; genus Lissotriton; species Lissotriton vulgaris. Next base: position 23,750 of record NW_028253261.1, read on the forward strand.
GGTATTTCTTTCAGATATGCCCGATGCTGTCATTCGCCTCGCAGACTTCGCACCCGTACTCCTTGGTGTCTCCGGGTTACTACTCTTACTCTGGTGCCACAGAGATATTGCTGATGCGGAGGATGTGGGATCTACCACTGCAGTGCTGGGGAGTGGGACAGGGGTACTTAGTGTACCACTACCAGATAGAATGTCTCCCTCTTCTTCCTGTTCGACCCGTGTACCTTCTACTGCTTCCCTACCAACATTAATGGTTCCTTCTTTTATGATACGTAGGTGGTCCTCCCACTTGATTGCGTGGTGTTTTATCATATGGGTCATTTGGCCTCCGGTACCATAGTTTGTACCAAGCTTACCATGACTAACAGAGGAATGACAAATGGAGCATATAGCAATGTTCTCCTCATTTGCGCTAACTGTAAAGAAGTCCCACACTGGGGAGCTTAACTTTTGCCTCCTGCTAGAGGTGCCACTTCTAATGCCGGATGAACTGGAGGTTGGGTGGTGAATTTCACTATGTGGCTGCGCAGTAGTACCACTACCTACTTCTGCTGAGGTGGAACTTGTGCTGGATGTAGGACGCTGCCGGCTGTGTGCAAATGTAAAAATGGAAGCTGGAGGTAGTTTTGGTGTGAGCAGCATGTAAGATGGGACCCCCTCAAAAGGTTAAGTCGTGGCCACGGAACAGAGGGGAAGACTAACAAAATATTGTAGGAAGGTTGTTCCAGCAATGGCCCTAATTATCCAAGAGTGATGTACGTCCTTTTAATTTTAAAACAAGTTACAGAAATATAAACATGTTTTCATTTTAATTCTTATTTTATTCGCATTTTATATATTTTTTCTTTTCTATTATTCAATATAAAACATGTAATCACAAAAGCATTTTTTATAAATATTTTTTCTCAGAAGACATGATTTTTAACAAGTATATGCAAATGTCACTAAGAATTATAAATTCACATGGCCCAAAAATTGAAAAAGACCACCTGATATCATATACACAAACTCCTAATCCACACACCCTCACATCCAAGCTTCTTTCACACCACACCAATAAAGGAAAAAGGAGGAACTGAGTCTAGATTGGCACGATCTCAACGCCAATATTAGGGTCTCAAAGGGAAATCCGAGACCCCTGCACCAGGTCGACGCGCGTTTCGGCGGCTCTCGGCCACCTTCCTCAGGACCTTCTTCTTACAGATTCCTTCAAGATATCAGGGGACCTTCTGGGCGGCTAACCGCTACCGCACTAGTTGGTACGAAGTGAGGTGAAGAAAACAGTTGTTTCTGTAGAATGAGATAGCTCGATAACTCCGTCGGACCATCAACATGTCTTAACTCCGTGCCATTCACTCCCCCCTCCGTCTCCAGTTCTCGCTGGGTTTTTTTTTTTTTTTTTGGACCGCGAGAACTGGAGACGGAGGGGAGTTAAGACACGTTGATGGCCGGACGGAGTTATCGAGCTGTCTCATTATTCAACTTCACTCCCCCGGGAATCATTTGATGTGGATAAATAACCCACACGAGGTAAATTACTCCCTCTACAGAAACTACCAATTCTTCATCTCACTTCGTATCAACTAGTGCGGTAGCGGTTAGCCGCCCAGAAGGTCCCCTGATATCTTGAAGGAATCTGTAAGAAGGTCCTGAGGAAGGTTGCCTAGAGCCGCCGAAACGCGCGTCGACCTGGTGCAGGGGTCTCTGATTTCCCTTTGAGACCCTAATATTGGCGTTGATTTCGTGCCAATTGAAGGACTGGGCTATTCTAAGGCCCAGCGGTGCCAGGGGACAACACCTGAAACCTTCGTGGGTTACCTGTTCCGGCGTACAAATCACAGAGACACGGGACACTTCCTTCGGCGTCAAAGATCGAGGTTTATTTACTGCAGGGAACACAGAAGTCACAAGAAGTACAACATATGTAGGTTCTAGGAGACTGCTTCAAATTGCAACAGTGGATCGCTCCTTTTATACATATTTCTGTCATAGCACAACATGGCGAACAAAAGGTTACAACTCAGTTCCCACAGTAAACTTCAAAAGGGTTGCTTTCATGTATTCAGGGTCCCGGAACATAATTACAGTAGCATCGCCGGTTCCCAACTGTAAAAGTACGTTATCCCACCATTAAGTACATTCCATTCCGGCTGTAAACGAGTTTAAGTCAGAAACAGGTGCAAGAGAAATCAAAGATAGACAACAGATTGAAAGGAGTGTAGGGGGGCGATATCGGAAACACGATTGCAGGATCAAAGGAGTCGTGCCTAATGAATGCACGGCTGAAACAATAGACTGGCACGGCAAGATGAGCCTTGAGCGGGGCCATCTGCCTTTTCAGTGTCATCCCCCTAGTCATAAAGACACCCTCAAAGAAGCACGTGTCTTCCGTAAGAGCTTGGGAATCCCAGGGTCACGAAGCGGACAATTTCCGTTCGCTGGCTACTTGAGGGCAAGAGACAAAATGGATGCCGTATCTAAAATGGAACCCGTGGGTTCAGATGAAGAAACCCATGAATAAGACGAACGTTTCAGGCCAGCGTAGCGAAAACGCGTACACCCACTAAAGTCGTCATTTGCGGTTCATAGATACCAGACTCGACCATATTCGGGCGAGTCAAAAACACCACTTACAATTGTCACGGAACCTCAGACGCTCCTTTTGCCCTCATGTAGGCAAGCACTAGTCGGAATCAGAATCGATTTCGATATTCATCAGACCATCCAGATGTTGCTGCAACATTATTCTATCCATCAGTGCTTCCTTGGTAACAGGCGGCCGCCTTATACACGTCGTAGCACAGAGGCCACATAAGGCAGGACCACACTGCACACAAAGACAACACGTGAACAGAAATGCTACAACAACCCCAATGATCATCAGAATCTTCCAACCCCACGTCGACATCAGGCCCCAAAACCACCCTAGTAGCGTCCAATCCCCTACGTCCACGTGTATGGACTCTGAGATCTTATGCAACTTCGAGATGGCTTGATAGACAGTTGGAGCGTTGTCAGGAATGAAAATACAGCAACTCGAATGGATCACCTTACATACTCCACCTCTATCTGCTAAGACGACGTCTAAAACCATACGATTTTGTAACGTCATAAGCCTGTCCGCCTGAAGCTCTGCTGTGATGTTGCCAAGGGCACTCGCAGTGATATTAGCAGTCGATTCCACCATTCGAGTCAACTGTCTCAGGTTCCTACTATTGATCATAGGTCTCCAAAACGGCAAGAAACCCTTAAAGAAGTCTCCTACTTCTTGACCGGCAGTGTCCTCTTCGCTAATTATGCCTCTCACAACTCTGGTCTTGTGATAATCCGACCCAACAGTAAAGGTCGGCGGCAACAAATTCGCAATATAACATGTGCCTGAGAAGTCACGAGTCAGCCATGTATATGCGCGATCGTAACAAACAAAGTAAGTACCCTTAGCTGTCAAAAGAACAGGGGAAGAGGCCGACGGCAAAACATAAGTTTCGGTACAGGCACTCCTCCCGAGCTGAGCTCGCGGGCTTCGGCCTAGGCCTTTCAGACAGAAATTACCGAGATGGGGTACGATCCAGATCGGAGACTAGCTTTTAAGCTGCCGATCACCCACTGACATGCTATACTCAGCCTCACTCAGATCTTGGTATGCTCTCACCTCTTCCTCTGGGATAAGCGATGCGTCAAAGATATCCCTATCTAAATCGGCAATCGCCCTTGCTAAAGGCTTGTGGTACGGGCCAGGACCATGATCTGCAGTGCGTGGCTCTCGATGGGGGTAGGAATCTAGTGCGCTACGAAACATTGTTTGAAATGCTCGAGCTGAACCCTGGGAACTGTAAGGAAGGACCAGGTACGGAATTCCCTTATCGGTGGTATGTGGCATTAACCCACACACCCAACAATTGGTAGTGTTCATCACCAACTGATGCTGATGAAGGAGCTGAACGAAGGAATTGTTCATAAATTCCGCTCGTCTAACCTGCTCGTGTTGGGGTAGAATATGAAAAGAATGAGGAGAAACAGTGGAGGTAGGCTTAGGTTCAGAAGAAGGGGTAAGTGAGGCAGAAGGCAACAATGACTGTATCATGTAATACACCCCACCCACCAATAACGAAGAAACAGTTAGGAACAGAAGGAACACCTGAAACATGAAGCATTTAGTACGTGCAATTCTATGCAGTTCGAATCTTTGAGATTGAGCCTTTTCCAATTCCGACAGCTTCGAGAAAGCCATCCTCTAAAACCGTCCGCAACGTTCTTGACGCACTTCGTTCTGTGTAGCAATAGTCAATCCCCAGGAGTTCCTAGGAATCGACGGTCTCCAACCTAGTGTCAGGACCTACTAAACAGAAGGAAGTACCCACACGGCCCTACGGTCCACCCGGATGTAAGGTACTTTTAATTAAACAATATATATACAAAATCTGCTAGCTGTGGAAACAAATACACATATGCAGAAAAGAACTCAGAATTTACAAAAATTACAGTTATTCAAAAATGTTCAGAGTGATAATGGGGTAACGTGAATGTCAGGGGAGAAAGCAAAAATATTTTTTTTTATTAGTCTCTAGTGTTGGAACGGAGGAAATATCTGCTTCTCCCAGGACGAGTCTGATCTTCGAACAGTTGGTCAGATGGTGAAACGACCAGGCAATTGTTCAGATCTTAAGTTCTCCGATGACAAATGTTCAACAGTATCGTCCGGCTGCACTGAGGTATCTCCCACAGGCTGAGCGTCGCTAAATGGAACAAAGTTCGGCAAAACCTCAGCTTCAGACAAGGCGATGCCCTTCCTCATCCACGAGTCCGCTGGCAAAGGTATAGGTACCTTTTTGGTGTGGGTGGCGTGCACCCAGTGTTTGCGACCTTCCAAACTAACAGCAGTTCTCGTGGCAAGGAGCACCTGATAGGGTCCAATGAATCTTGGCTCAAGATTTCATTTTCGGCCAAAATTCCTCGTAACCACCCAGTCTCCGGGCTGGAGCTGGTGGCCTGGACCCTCCGTCTGCGCCGGCAGTGCTTCAAAAACCTGTTGGTGAATTAACCTCAGTTGAGCAGTCAGATCATGAAGATAATCGATCAACATTGGGTACTCAAGATCAGCGAACACACTGGGTCTAGGGACCCCCCCCAAACATTAGCAGGACAGCCGAACACAATCTCATATGGGCTGAGCCCTACTCGAGAGTGTACAGTCGCCCTAGTTGACAGAAGAGCCAGGGGCAAAGCATCAGGCCACGAGAGACCAGTCGTAGCGTGAATCTTCGCGAGTTTTAGTTTGAGAGTTCCATTGTACCCCTCAACCAAACCTGCTGACTGGGGATGGTTGGCGCTGTGGAATTTTTGTGTAATTCCAAGGCCCTTACACACAATCTTCATCACACTCCCCACAAACTCACTTCCGTTATCAGACCATACAATCCGTGGCATTCCATACCGAGGAAAGTATTCCTTCAGTAGGACTTTTGCGGTGGACAGGGCAGTATTGTCTTTAAGAGGGTAGGCTTCGATCCACCGGGAGAATGCGCAAACCACAACCAAAACATATTTTAGGTTATTGCATCACTCCATATGGATGAAGTCCAACTGGATCACCTTAAAGGGACATGAAGGAGGAGCAAAATGGCCAGGGGGTGTAGGAGTTCCCTTGCCAGGATTGTACATCATACATATCATGCAATTCTTGACCAATCTCCCAGCACACTTAGCGATACCATCATTCTTCCATACAGAGGACAACAACTTACAAATACCTTTCGCACTAATATGTGACAAACCGTGTGCCATAGTCACAACAGCTAGCACATATGCATCCGGCAACATCCACCTTTTATTCTCCGACAAATCAATCCAACAGCCATTCGCATCTAGCTTTCCCGTACTCTTTCCACTTGGTCTTTTCAGTCTCGGTGGCCTCATTCTGAATCGCTTTCACACTCTCGATAGTGTCTTCACACATACCAGCTTCTAGAGGCCACCTTACCGAACTCGTCACATACATTCTAGTTGTAAGGTTTCTTGCAGTCTCCTTAGCAATCTCATCAGTTAACGCATTGCCACGACCAACATCATCCGTCACCTTACGGTGTGTACTACATTTAATAATCGCCACCTGCTTGGGCAATGTAAGTACATCCAAAAGATCATTCACAAGCTGTCCATGCTGAATCTTTGTACCGTGCGATGTCATAAAACCTCTCTCTCTCCACAATCGTCCAAAACTATGCGCAACACCAAACGCATACTGACTATCCGTAAACACATTCACCCGTTTCCCTTTCGACAACACACACGCTCTGGTTAAGGCAATTAACTCTGCCGCCTGTGCAGAGTTCTGATTCAATCTCGCAGTCTCCACAACCGTACTCAACGTCACCACAGCATACGCAGTCGTCACATCACCATTCGGCAACTTAAAACACGAGCCGTCCACATACAGAGTACCATCGGGTTCTTCCAATGGAGTGTTTTTTAGGTCAACACGACCCTTTGTTTCCTCCTCAGTTCGTAAGTAACAATCGTGCGGTGCTACCTCATCTGATTCCATATTGGTTGGCAACAAAGTCGCCGGGTTTAGGACATTGCAGCGCTTTATTTGAATGTGACTTGCCAAAAGCGTCAACTCCTAACCAGACAACCTTGCACTCGTCAAGTGTTGGGTTTTCGCACGATTCAAGAGAGTGTCAACTGCATGCGGAACCATCACCGTAAGCATATTATCCATGACCAATCCTGCAGATTGTCGGATGGACACCGCAGCTGCCGCTGTTGCTCTCAAACAACTCAGCAATGCTCTAGCTACCGGGTCCAAGGTCGAGGAAAAATATGCACATGGACGCTGCTTACCACCGAATTGTTGCGTCAAAACACTCAACGCACAACCTTCCCTCTCGTGAACGTATAGTGTAAACGGCTTACTGTAGTCAGGAGTACCTAACACAGGGGCCGAACACAACGCATCACGTAGTTCAGAAAAACTTTTCTGACATTCTTCCGTCCATGGTAAAGGAGTTGGAACATCCTTGCAGGTAAGAGCCACCAATGGTTTCGCTAGCAATGAAAAATTTGGAATCCATTGCCTGCAGTATGACGTGATACCTAAAAAGGCACGCACATCTCTCTGAGTTGTTGGCACAGTCATTCGAGCAATTGCTGCAATCCTCTCTGGGGTCAACCTTCTTCCCTCCTTTGACAATAAGTGACCTAGATAGGTTACTTCTTGACAACAATATTGCAGTTTAGAAGGTGACACCTTGTGATGTAAGTCACAGAGGTGCTGCAACAACGACACCGTAGAAAGTTTGCAAATGTCCTGTGTGTCCGCCGCAACCAATAAGTCGTCAACATATTGGATCAAGGCCGCACCAGCCGGCAACACAAACGCATCAAGTTGGCTCTTCAAGGCTTGGCTGTATATCGATGGACTCTCACAGTAGCCCTGAGGAGCGCGTTTAAACATAAAGCTGCGGCCACCTAGAGAGAAACCGAAAAGGTCCCTGCTCTCCTCAGCAATCGGAATGCTAAAGAAAGCATTCTTCAGATCGATCACTGAGAACCAGGACGCAGATGCTGGAATCAGTCAGTAAAGCCGTAATGTCAGGCACCACAGGGAACTGAGGAATCACAATTTTATTCACCTCCCGTAAATCAATGACAAAACGATAAACAGGAGGCTTAGATGGATCAGTGCGTTTCAAAATGGGCAACACAGGGCTATTACACACGTTTCCCCGAGTCTCCTCGATAACTTCTTTCTCGATAAAATCATAGATGATCGCTAACAACGCTCGCTCACCATCAAGAGAGATACGATACTGGGGAATACGTGGTAATCGCACATTTGATTTCAATTGAACAACATAAGGGGAGATGTCAAGCAGGCCCACGTCATGGGGAGATGTCAAGCAGGCCCACGTCATTGGGACCTGTTGCCCACAAAGATGCAGGAAGAGAACTCAATTCCGGTGGGAGCTTATCGATGGACAAATACATAGGAGAGATAACTCTCTCACCCAATGTAAGCTTTACTCCCGCAGGAGAACAATACAAAGTCGCATACAGACGTTTCAGCAAATCCAGGCCCAAAAGATTTTCTCCACAACCAGTAGTCCAAATCAAAGGAGCTTGCAGCTCACGAGGCCCAATTGTAAGGGGCAAAGGGCGAGAAACCGGATTGCTAACAGGGGCGCCAGAGAATCCAACGGAAACATTTGTTAAGCCAGACAAAGGTGCGCCAGGGAGTTTCGAATGCATGATGGAATTGTTCGCTGCACCAGTGTCCAACAGAAAAGGCTCAACTACGCCCGAGGTGGCAACTGCGACGTAAGGCCCTCTCTGATCAACCGGAACTGATACTACTCCCTCTCCTTGTCTACGGCTGTCCTAGTAATTACCGTCGTCAGCACCCTGATCAACGTAATAATCATCCACATTGTACTGTGCGGATCTACCTGATGATGATCCACGCTGATCGAAACAATTATTTGAATCAGAAGAATTATTAGAACGATCATTTTGATTTTGCGTAACACCACGACCTCTACCTCGTGAAGCCTGCTGAGGACCACTACGACCTCCTCTAGATGAATTACCACTATTCCGATCACGCAAAACCGGACAGTCGAATTTCAAATGACCCTCATTTCTACAGTAGGCACACTGATTGTACCCAAGCATAGATCTCTGCGAAGAAGAGTCATTTCGCGATTGTGACCTAGATGACTGTGATTGCGATCTATTCCGCTGCTGAGAGTCGTTCTGATTCGAGCGCGGAGGATACGCTTGTTGCAACAACACTTTCGTTTTGAGCTCTTTCGTCTTTTTGTCTGCACGATCATTTTCCTCTTTCTCTCTCTTCTCATAATATTGGACCGTAGCCAATATCTGAGCAGAAGTGGAAACAGCCCACGCACTCTCTGAATTCTTTAATTTGTTGCTTAGGTCCGGCAACAAATTCGACACAAATTTGTCCACAAACAATCTCTGACCTCCCTCAGTGCCCATATCTTGACCACTGTGATCGATGAATGCCTCCTCAAATCTCGTAAAGAAATCGGAGACACTCTCGTCCTTCTTTTGCTTGCAAGCAGACAATTTGTCCCAGTTAACTTTCATAGCTGGCATAAGCGTTTTCATGAGGGTAATTACTCTCTGAGGAAGATCGGTAATGAGCTGTTCAGGCTTAGCTCCACCAACTTGTCGGGCATCCGCCGCCACAAGAGCAGGCCAATCACCGCCTAACTCAGCTACGTGATTTTCCTGACGAATCTTCACCCATACCGGCAGCGGTACTACATTGCCGAGATGTAGGCAAGATTCATGATCGTAGCATCCACTAGCTGAGACAATTCTTTATAGTACCCTGCAGGATTTTTGCGAGGGTCAGGCAAAGTCTGCTTAACCTGCAAGACTTCCGATCGTTTCCACGGAAGGTGTATCCATACTCTCTGGAAGTGTGGTAAAATAGCAGGATTAACAGTAGCATCACCTGGCATCCACACTGGTGGAACTTCGCGCATGGGATACTGACCAGTTGTCGACATCCATTCTTCATGTTCGTCCTTAAACAGTGCACGAGGCGTCATAGTGGGACGAAAAGACAGTAGCTGCTTGACTGCACGTCGAACATTGCTACCCACAATCATTCCGCTCGCAAACTGAAGCTGAAGGTCGGTTAGAGCAGCCAATACATCATCAGCCGCATCGACTGATATCTCATCGCGTAAGAGCTTGCAAATTTCTTCGAACACGAACCTTTGTGTTGGCTCATTGAATTGAAAGAAAGTGTCAACAACTATACGTGGAGGATTCTTAAGGGGATATCTAATCCAATTTTTTGCGATATTATATAGTGTGTCACGTTCTCTACCACCAGGAAGCTGACTTCGTCTTTGGGGAGCATCAGAACCCGTGGACCCAAGAACTGGTGTAAGAGAAGAGAAAAAGTTGGCAGCAATATTAGGAATACGTCGCCCAACAGACGAGGAAGAAGAGAGAAGCAAAGGGGTAACAATAGAAGAGTCAGAAACAGAAGGAGCAGTAGGAGTAGCCACAAGGGTGGAAGTAGCGGGAACAGTAGTATGAGAAGGTATAGAAGGAGGAGCAGTAGGAACAGGAGCAGGTAGAGGAACAGGAACAAGAGGAGCAGCTGCCGGAACAGCAGGTTGAGGAACAGGAGGAACCACAGGAGCTGTGGTATCCTGTGCATATGGAGGTGGCGATTTCAGTAGATAAGACAACAAAGGGTCCTCTACTGCTTCCTCTCCCTTCTTATCCGTACCCGTCGGTAAAGCGGGATAACATTTATCCACTGTCATACGTTGTAATCTATCAAAAATTTCCTTTTCCTTCTCTTTGTCTCGCTGAAACTGCTCTGCATTTTTCATCGTAGTAACGATACCTTCTCTCTTATTACGTTTAAGCTGCTTGATTTCTTTCTGCTTGGCTTCCTTACGCCATAACCGAAAGGAATCAAACATGGCCGGCCTTGCTTTTCTTTGGAACAATTTAGCTTCAAGATTATCTAAAATCGGGGCCTCAAAACTACCATGAGGTGGCCAACTAAGGACACCGTCATCTTTGGTGTAGCGAACCCAGCAATCATTGAATGTAATAGGACCCAAACCATGTCGACTATATAATTCATAAGTTGGAGTTCCGACCGGAGGTATCGGACACGAGTCCTCCAACCGGGAATCCGTACCACAACCTCTAAAGCAACTGAACAAAGTACTACGGCCAGGCATCATGCACACTAACCGAGTTTCACAAACGTCAAGGGTTATAGGATTACAATGTCCCTGCAAAAGTGCAAAAACCCTCGGTTTTTGGCTACTGCAGACGTCAAATAGAACAACGAAGAACAAAATACCAAGAACCACAAATGCAATGGAACCATGCAACAACTAAGCACCCACAACAACAAAGGACTTTGGGAGCGACCCACAAATACTTAACTCAAAGATCAATGGCGTCACCAGGAAGGCCCGTCAATCGTCTCGCAGTACCAAGGTCTACGCCAGGCGCCAAAACAGGTCTACAGTCAGGGCAGCAGTCCGTCGCAGCCGTCAGGAGGCGGGGATCTTCGCGGGAAAAGTCTTAGGGCCACTTATTTCGACAACGGGATCGATGAAGCGGGGTGCACCTTCCCTCTGAGATTTCACACGAAGTTCCTCACGATCGTCGGGCTTTGGACCGGTACCACTGATGCAGCCCCACGTGGGGCGCCAACTGAAGGACTGGGTTTTTCTAAGACCCAGCGGTGCCAGGGATAACACCTGAAACCTTCGTGGGTTACCTGTTCCGGCGTACAAATGACAGACACGGGACACTTCCTTCGGCGTCAAAGATTCGAGGTTTATTTACTGCAGGGAACACAGAAGTCACGAGAAGTACATAGAATGTAGGTTTGCGGAGTCTGATTCAAATTGTATCTGTGGATCGCTCTTTTTATACAGTTTTTCGTCATAGGATAACACGACAGACAAAAGGTTTCAATCCGGTTCCTACAGTAAATGTCATAGGGGGTCGCTTTCATGTATTCAGGGCCCGGAACATAATTACAATAGCATTTGGCGGTTCCCAACTGTAAAAGTACATCTTCCCACCATTAGTGCATTCCGTTCGGCTGTAAACAAATCAAGGAAGAAACAGAAACAGGTGCAGAGGAAGACGAGGATAGCGAACAGATCGAAGAGAGTGTAAAAGGGGTGGTATCAGGAAACACGATTGCAGGGATCAAAGGAGACGTGCCTAATGAATGCACAACTGAGACAATAGACCGGCACGGCAAGATGAGCCTTGAGCGGGGCCATCTGCCTTACAATGTCATCCCCCTCATCATAAAGACACCCTCAAAGGAACACGTGTCTTCCGCAAGGGTTTGGGAATCCCAGGGTCACGAAGCGGACAGCGTTCGTTCGCTGGCTACTTGAGGGCAAGAAAAAAAATGGATGCCATATCTAAAATGGAACCCGTGGGTTCAGATGAAGAAACCCACGAAACACACGAACGGTTTAGGCTAGCACAGTGAAAACGCGTACACCCACTAAACTCGTCATTTGCGGTTCATAGATACCAGACTCGACCATATTCGGGCGAGTCAAAAACATCACTTACAATTGTCACGGAACCTCACTCTGTCTGTGCCGGTAGAGCTTCAAAGACCTGTTGATGAATTAACCTCAGTTTAGCAGTCAGACCATGAAGATAATCAATTAACATTGGGTACTCAAGACTATCAAAGGCCCTAGGCCTAGGGACTCCCCAGACGTTCGCAGGACGGCCGAACACAATCTCATATGGGCTAAGCCCTACTCAAGAGTGTACAGTCGCCCTGGTCGATAAGAGAGCCAGAGGCAAGGCATCAGGCCATGACAAACCAGTCGTAGCTTGGATCTTAGCAAGTTTCAGTTTCAGAGTACCATTGTACCCTTCAACTAAACCCGCTGACTGGGGATGATTGGCACTATGGAATTTTTGTCGAATTCCAAGGCCCTTACACACACTCTTCATCACACTCCCCACAAACTCACTTCCGTTATCTGACCATACAATCCGTGGCATTCCATACCGAGGAAAGTATTCCTTCAGTAGGACTTTCGCTGTAGACAGGGCAGTATTATCTTTGAGAGGATAGGCCTCGATCCATCTGGAGAACGCGCAAACCACAACTAAAACGTACTTCAGGTTATTCCATCTCTCCATATGGATGAAGTCCAGTTGGATAACCTCAAAGGGACATGTAGGAGGAGCAAAATGGCCAGGTGGAGTGGGGGTGCCCTTGCCAGGATTGTACATCATGCATACCATACAATTCTTAACCACTCTCTCAGCACACTTAGCGATACCATCATTCTTCCATACAGGGGATAGCAACTTGCATATACCTTTCGCACTAATATGTGACACAACGGCTAGCACATATGCAACCGGCAACATCCACCTCTGACTTTCCGACAAATCAATCCAACATCCATGCGCATCTAACTTTCCCGTGCTTTCTTTCCACTTAGTCTTTTCAGTTTCGGTGGCCTCATTCTGAATCGCTTTCACGCTCTCAACAGTGTCCTCACACATACCAGTCTCTGCCGGCTACCTTACTGAACTCGTAACGTACATTCGGGTTGCAAGGTTCTTAGCTGTCTCTTTAGCAATCTCATCCGCAAACGCGTTACCACGACCAACATCATCCGTCACCTTTCGGTGCGCGCTGCATTTAATAATCGCCACCTGCTTAGGCAATGTAAGTGCGTCCAAAAGATCGTTCACGAGCTGTCCGTGTTGGATCTTCGTGCCATGCGATGTCATAAATCCTCTTTCTCTCCACAAACGACCAAAGCTATGTGCAATGCCAAATGCATACTGGCTATCCGTAAACACATTCACTCGCTTTCCCTTAGACAAAACACACGCTCTCGTCAACGCAATCAACTCTGCCGCCTGCGCGGAATTCTGGCTCAATCTCGCAGTTTCCACAACCGTACTCAACGTCACCACAGCATACGCAGTCGTCACATCAACATTCGGCAACTTAAAACACGAACCATCAACATACAAGGTACCATCGGGATCTGCCAATGGAGTGTTTTTCAGGTCAACACGACCCTTCGTTTCTTCCTCAGTTCGTAAATAGCAATCATGTGGTGGTACATCATCTGATTCCATATTAGTCGGCAACAACGTCGCCGGGTTCAGTACATTACAGCGCTTTATTTGTATATGACTTGCCAAAAGCGTCAACTCATAACCGGACAACCTTGCGCTCGTCAAATGTTGAGTTTTTGTACGATTTAAGAGCGTGTCAACTGCATGCGGAAGCATTACCGTAAGCATATTATCCATGACCAATCCTGCAGATTGTCGAACGGACACCGCAGCTGCCGCTATCACTCTTAGACAACTCGGCAACGCTCTAGCTACTGGGTCCAAGGTCGAGGAAAAATATGCACATGGACGCTGCTTACCGCCAAATTGTTGCGTCAAGACACTTAACGCACAACCCTCTCTCTCGTGAACGTATAGTGTAAACCGCTTACTGTAGTCAGGAGTACCTAACACAGGGGCCGAACACAACGCATCACGCAATTCAGAAAAACTTTTCTGACACTCTTCAGTCCATTTAGAAAAGGGGGGTGGTGATGAACAGAGTGTCTGAGTTAAACAGACCACTCTTACCCAGTCCAAAGATCAGGGCTTGATCCATCACCGTTATTTATCTCACTGCCCCAACCCAGCTCAGAACCTGGCTATATGCAAATCAGTCTGTCCCTGGCCCAGTGCATCATGGGAACAGGGCAGACTAAACTACCAAGCCAATTCTTCACCAGAAAGGAGACAAGCTACCGGGGACCGGTTTCTGGCATTTCAGCCTTCTTCGGCCCGGCTTGCTTGAATCCTGATGGAGCAGTGAGAAAGGGACTCATGTCTGAGTATACCCTGCCACACCTATAGTGGCCAAAAACGATTTAGAAAAGGGGGGTGGTGATGAACAGAGTGTCTGAGTTAAACAGACCACTCTTACCCAGTCCAAAGATCAGGGCTTGATCCATCACCGTTATTTATCTCACTGCCCCAACCCAGCTCAGAACCTGGCTATATGCAAATCAGTCTGTCCCTGGCCCAGTGCATCATGGGAACAGGGCAGACCATATTTTTGTCCACCCTAAGCGTGGAAGGGTATACTCAGATGTGAGTCCCTTGCTCATTGCACCATCAGGATTCAAGCAAGCCGGGCCGAAGAGGCTGAAATGCCAGAAACCGGTCCCCGGTAGCTTGTTTCCTTCCCAGTGTAAGAATTGGCTTTTGTAGTTTGGTTTGCCCTGTTCCCATCATGCACTGGGACAGGAACAGACTAATTTGCATACAGCCAGGTTCTGAAACTGGGATGGTGCAGTGAGCTAAAAAACGGTGTTGGATCTAGCCCTGATCTCTTGACTGGGTGAGAGTATTCTGTTTAATTCAGAGACTCTGTCCCTCACCACCCCTTGTTGTAAATATTTTTGTCCACCCTAAGCGTGGAAGGGTATACTCAGATGTGAGTCCCTTGCTCATTGCACCATCAGGATTCAAGCAAGCCGGGCCGAAGAGGCTGAAATGCCAGAAACCGGTCCCCGGTAGCTTGTTTCCTTCCCAGTGTAAGAATTGGCTTTTGTAGTTTGGTTTGCCCTGTTCCCATCATGCACTGGGACAGGAACAGACTAATTTGCATACAGCCAGGTTCTGAAACTGGGATGGTGCAGTGAGCTAAAAAACGGTGTTGGATCTAGCCCTGATCTCTTGACTGGGTGAGAGTATTCTGTTTAATTCAGAGACTCTGTCCCTCACCACCCCTTGTTGTAAATATTTTTGTCCACCCTAAGCGTGGAAGGGTATACTCAGATGTGAGTCCCTTGCTCATTGCACCATCAGGATTCAAGCAAGCCGGGCCGAAGAGGCTGAAATGCCAGAAACCGGTCCCCGGTAGCTTGTTTCCTTCCCAGTGTAAGAATTGGCTTTTGTAGTTTGGTTTGCCCTGTTCCCATCATGCACTGGGACAGGAACAGACTAATTTGCATACAGCCAGGTTCTGAAACTGGGATGGTGCAGTGAGCTAAAAAACGGTGTTGGATCTAGCCCTGATCTCTTGACTGGGTGAGAGTATTCTGTTTAATTCAGAGACTCTGTCCCTCACCACCCCTTGTTGTAAATATTTTGTCCACCCTAAGCGTGGAAGGGTATACTCAGATGTGAGTCCCTTGCTCATTGCACCATCAGGATTCAAGCAAGCCGGGCCGAAGAGGCTGAAATGCCAGAAACCGGTCCCCGGTAGCTTGTTTCCTTCCCAGTGTAAGAATTGGCTTTTGTAGTTTGGTTTGCCCTGTTCCCATCATGCACTGGGACAGGAACAGACTAATTTGCATACAGCCAGGTTCTGAAACTGGGATGGTGCAGTGAGCTAAAAAACGGTGTTGGATCTAGCCCTGATCTCTTGACTGGGTGAGAGTATTCTGTTTAATTCAGAGACTCTGTCCCTCACCACCCCTTGTTGTAAATATTTTTGTCCACCCTAAGCGTGGAAGGGTATACTCAGATGTGAGTCCCTTGCTCATTGCACCATCAGGATTCAAGCAAGCCGGGCCGAAGAGGCTGAAATGCCAGAAACCGGTCCCCGGTAGCTTGTTTCCTTCCCAGTGTAAGAATTGGCTTTTGTAGTTTGGTTTGCCCTGTTCCCATCATGCACTGGGACAGGAACAGACTAATTTGCATACAGCCAGGTTCTGAAACTGGGATGGTGCAGTGAGCTAAAAAACGGTGTTGGATCTAGCCCTGATCTCTTGACTGGGTGAGAGTATTCTGTTTAATTCAGAGACTCTGTCCCTCACCACCCCTTGTTGTAAATATTTTTGTCCACCCTAAGCGTGGAAGGGTATACTCAGATGTGAGTCCCTTGCTCATTGCACCATCAGGATTCAAGCAAGCCGGGCCGAAGAGGCTGAAATGCCAGAAACCGGTCCCCGGTAGCTTGTTTCCTTCCCAGTGTAAGAATTGGCTTTTGTAGTTTGGTTTGCCCTGTTCCCATCATGCACTGGGACAGGAACAGACTAATTTGCATACAGCCAGGTTCTGAAACTGGGATGGTGCAGTGAGCTAAAAAACGGTGTTGGATCTAGCCCTGATCTCTTGACTGGGTGAGAGTATTCTGTTTAATTCAGAGACTCTGTCCCTCACCACCCCTTGTTGTAAATATTTTGTCCACCCTAAGCGTGGAAGGGTATACTCAGATGTGAGTCCCTTGCTCATTGCACCATCAGGATTCAAGCAAGCCGGGCCGAAGAGGCTGAAATGCCAGAAACCGGTCCCCGGTAGCTTGTTTCCTTCCCAGTGTAAGAATTGGCTTTTGTAGTTTGGTTTGCCCTGTTCCCATCATGCACTGGGACAGGAACAGACTAATTTGCATACAGCCAGGTTCTGAAACTGGGATGGTGCAGTGAGCTAAAAAACGGTGTTGGATCTAGCCCTGATCTCTTGACTGGGTGAGAGTATTCTGTTTAATTCAGAGACTCTGTCCCTCACCACCCCTTGTTGTAAATATTTTTGTCCACCCTAAGCGTGGAAGGGTATACTCAGATGTGAGTCCCTTGCTCATTGCACCATCAGGATTCAAGCAAGCCGGGCCGAAGAGGCTGAAATGCCAGAAACCGGTCCCCGGTAGCTTGTTTCCTTCCCAGTGTAAGAATTGGCTTTTGTAGTTTGGTTTGCCCTGTTCCCATCATGCACTGGGACAGGAACAGACTAATTTGCATACAGCCAGGTTCTGAAACTGGGATGGTGCAGTGAGCTAAAAAACGGTGTTGGATCTAGCCCTGATCTCTTGACTGGGTGAGAGTATTCTGTTTAATTCAGAGACTCTGTCCCTCACCACCCCTTGTTGTAAATATTTTTGTCCACCCTAAGCGTGGAAGGGTATACTCAGATGTGAGTCCCTTGCTCATTGCACCATCAGGATTCAAGCAAGCCGGGCCGAAGAGGCTGAAATGCCAGAAACCGGTCCCCGGTAGCTTGTTTCCTTCCCAGTGTAAGAATTGGCTTTTGTAGTTTGGTTTGCCCTGTTCCCATCATGCACTGGGACAGGAACAGACTAATTTGCATACAGCCAGGTTCTGAAACTGGGATGGTGCAGTGAGCTAAAAAACGGTGTTGGATCTAGCCCTGATCTCTTGACTGGGTGAGAGTATTCTGTTTAATTCAGAGACTCTGTCCCTCACCACCCCTTGTTGTAAATATTTTTGTCCACCCTAAGCGTGGAAGGGTATACTCAGATGTGAGTCCCTTGCTCATTGCACCATCAGGATTCAAGCAAGCCGGGCCGAATAGGCTGAAATGCCAGAAACCGGTCCCCGGTAGCTTGTTTCCTTCCCAGTGTAAGAATTGGCTTTTGTAGTTTGGTTTGCCCTGTTCCCATCATGCACTGGGACAGGAACAGACTAATTTGCATACAGCCAGGTTCTGAAACTGGGATGGTGCAGTGAGCTAAAAAACGGTGTTGGATCTAGCCCTGATCTCTTGACTGGGTGAGAGTATTCTGTTTAATTCAGAGACTCTGTCCCTCACCACCCCTTGTTGTAAATATTTTTGTCCACCCTAAGCGTGGAAGGGTATACTCAGATGTGAGTCCCTTGCTCATTGCACCATCAGGATTCAAGCAAGCCGGGCCGAAGAGGCTGAAATGCCAGAAACCGGTCCCCGGTAGCTTGTTTCCTTCCCAGTGTAAGAATTGGCTTTTGTAGTTTGGTTTGCCCTGTTCCCATCATGCACTGGGACAGGAACAGACTAATTTGCATACAGCCAGGTTCTGAAACTGGGATGGTGCAGTGAGCTAAAAAACGGTGTTGGATCTAGCCCTGATCTCTTGACTGGGTGAGAGTATTCTGTTTAATTCAGAGACTCTGTCCCTCACCACCCCTTGTTGTAAATATTTTTGTCCACCCTAAGCGTGGAAGGGTATACTCAGATGTGAGTCCCTTGCTCATTGCACCATCAGGATTCAAGCAAGCCGGGCCGAAGAGGCTGAAATGCCAGAAACCGGTCCCCGGTAGCTTGTTTCCTTCCCAGTGTAAGAATTGGCTTTTGTAGTTTGGTTTGCCCTGTTCCCATCATGCACTGGGACAGGAACAGACTAATTTGCATACAGCCAGGTTCTGAAACTGGGATGGTGCAGTGAGCTAAAAAACGGTGTTGGATCTAGCCCTGATCTCTTGACTGGGTGAGAGTATTCTGTTTAATTCAGAGACTCTGTCCCTCACCACCCCTTGTTGTAAATATTTTTGTCCACCCTAAGCGTGGAAGGGTATACTCAGATGTGAGTCCCTTGCTCATTGCACCATCAGGATTCAAGCAAGCCGGGCCGAAGAGGCTGAAATGCCAGAAACCGGTCCCCGGTAGCTTGTTTCCTTCCCAGTGTAAGAATTGGCTTTTGTAGTTTGGTTTGCCCTGTTCCCATCATGCACTGGGACAGGAACAGACTAATTTGCATACAGCCAGGTTCTGAAACTGGGATGGTGCAGTGAGCTAAAAAACGGTGTTGGATCTAGCCCTGATCTCTTGACTGGGTGAGAGTATTCTGTTTAATTCAGAGACTCTGTCCCTCACCACCCCTTGTTGTAAATATTTTTGTCCACCCTAAGCGTGGAAGGGTATACTCAGATGTGAGTCCCTTGCTCATTGCACCATCAGGATTCAAGCAAGCCGGGCCGAAGAGGCTGAAATGCCAGAAACCGGTCCCCGGTAGCTTGTTTCCTTCCCAGTGTAAGAATTGGCTTTTGTAGTTTGGTTTGCCCTGTTCCCATCATGCACTGGGACAGGAACAGACTAATTTGCATACAGCCAGGTTCTGAAACTGGGATGGTGCAGTGAGCTAAAAAACGGTGTTGGATCTAGCCCTGATCTCTTGACTGGGTGAGAGTATTCTGTTTAATTCAGAGACTCTGTCCCTCACCACCCCTTGTTGTAAATATTTTTGTCCACCCTAAGCGTGGAAGGGTATACTCAGATGTGAGTCCCTTGCTCATTGCACCATCAGGATTCAAGCAAGCCGGGCCGAAGAGGCTGAAATGCCAGAAACCGGTCCCCGGTAGCTTGTTTCCTTCCCAGTGTAAGAATTGGCTTTTGTAGTTTGGTTTGCCCTGTTCCCATCATGCACTGGGACAGGAACAGACTAATTTGCATACAGCCAGGTTCTGAAACGGGGATGGTGCAGTGAGCTAAAAAACGGTGTTGGATCTAGCCCTGATCTCTTGACTGGGTGAGAGTATTCTGTTTAATTCAGAGACTCTGTCCCTCACCACCCCTTGTTGTAAATATTTTTGTCCACCCTAAGCGTGGAAGGGTATACTCAGATGTGAGTCCCTTGCTCATTGCACCATCAGGATTCAAGCAAGCCGGGCCGAAGAGGCTGAAATGCCAGAAACCGGTCCCCGGTAGCTTGTTTCCTTCCCAGTGTAAGAATTGGCTTTTGTAGTTTGGTTTGCCCTGTTCCCATCATGCACTGGGACAGGAACAGACTAATTTGCATACAGCCAGGTTCTGAAACTGGGATGGTGCAGTGAGCTAAAAAACGGTGTTGGATCTAGCCCTGATCTCTTGACTGGGTGAGAGTATTCTGTTTAATTCAGAGACTCTGTCCCTCACCACCCCTTGTTGTAAATACTCTTCAGTCCATGGCAAAGGAGTTGGAACATCCTTGCACGTGAGGGCTACCAATGGCTTCGCTAACAATGGAAAAATTTGGAATCCATTGCCTGCAGTATGACGTGATACCTAAAAAGGCACGCACATCTCTCTGAGTTGTTGGCACAGTCATTCGAGCGATCGCTGCAATTCTCTCTGGGGTCAACCTTCTTCCCTCCTTTGACAATAAGTGACCTAGATAGGTTACTTCTTGACAACAATATTGCAGTTTAGAAGGTGACACCTTGTGATGTAAGTCACAGAGATGCTGTAACAACGACATTGTAGCAGTTTTGCAGATCTCTTTAGTGTCAGCAGCCACTAACAAGTCATCAACATACTGGATCAAGGCCGCACCAGCCGGTAACACAAACGCATCAAGTTGACTCTTCAGGGCTTGGCTGTATATCGATGGACTCTCACAGTAGCCCTGAGGAGCGCGTTTAAACCTAAAGCTGCGACCACCTAATGAGAAGCCAAATAGATCTCTGCTTTCCTCCGCAATCGGAATGCTAAAGAAAGCATTCTTCAGATCGATCACTGAGAACCAAGATGCAGAGGCTGGAATCAGAGTCAGTAGAGCCGTAATGTCAGGCACCACAGGAAACTGTGGAATCACAATTTTGTTCACCTCCCGTAAATCAATGACAAAACGGTAGACAGGGGGCTTGGATGGATCAGCTCATTTCAGAATAGGTAACACAGGACTATTACACACGTTTCCCCTAGTTTCCTCAATAACATCTTTCTTGATCAAGTCATAGATGATCGCTAACAACGCTCGTTCACCATCGAGAGAGATACGATACTGGGGAATACGTGGTAATCGCACATTCGATTTCAATTGGACAACATAAGGTGAAATGTCCAGCGGGCCCACATCATTGGGACCTGTTGCCCACAAAGACTCAGGAAGAGAAGTCAATTCCGGTGGGAGCTTATCCATTGATAAGTACATAGGAGAGATCACTCTCTGACCCAATGTAAGCTCCACTCCCGCAGGAGAACAGTACAGGGTCGCATATAACCGTTTCAACAAATCCAGCCCCAAAAGATTCTCACCACAACCAGTAGTCCAAATCAAAGGAGCCTCCAGCTCACAAGGCCCTATTGTGAGGGGCAAAGGGCTAGAAACCGGATTGCTAACGGGGGCGCCAGAGAATCCAACGGAAACATTCGTTAAGCCAGACAAAGGTGCGCCAGGGAGTTTCGAATGCATGATGGAACTTTTCGCTGCACCAGTGTCCAACAGAAAAGGCTCAACTACGCCCGATGTGGCGACTGCGACGTAAGGCCCTCTCTGATCAACCGGAACTGATACTACTCCCTCTCTTTGTCTACGGCTGTCCTAGTAATTACCGTCATCAATATCATGCTCGACGTAACAGTCATCCACATGATACTGTGCAGATCTACCTGACGATGAACCACGCTGATCAAAGCAGTTGTTGGAATCTGATGAAGTATTAGAACGCTCATTCTGATTTTGAGTAACACCACGACCTCTACCCCGTGTAGCCTGTTGAGGACCACTACGACCTCCCCGAACCGAACCACCATTATTTTGGTCGCGCAAAACCGGGCAATCAAACTTTAAATGGCCCTCACCTCTACAGTATGCACATTGATTATATCCGAGCATAGATCTCGGCGTTGGAGAGTCATTACGCGACTGCGACCTAGAAGACTGTGATTGCGATCTATTTTGCTGCCGAGCGCGGAGGATACGCTTGCTGTAACAGAACTTTGGTTTTGAGATCCTTCGTTTTCTTATCCGCACGATCATTTTCCTCCTTCTCCCTATTTTCGTAATATTGAGCCGTGGCTAATATCTGAGCGGAGGTAGAAACAGCCCACAAACTTTCGGAATTTTTGAATTTGTTGCTAAGTTCAGGCAACAAATTCGATACAAATTCATCTACGAACAATCGCTGATCTCCCTCAGTGCTCATATCCTGACCACTGTGATCGATGAATGCCTCCTCAAATCTCGTAAAGAAATCGGAGACACTCTCGTCCTTCTTTTGCTTGCACGCAGACAGTTTATCCCAATTAACTCTCATTGCTGGCATAAGTGTCTTCATAAGTGTAATAATCCTCTGGGGCAAATCAGTAATGAGCTGTTCAGGCTTAGCCCCGCTAATTTGTCGTTCGTCGGCCGCCGCAAGAGCAGCATAATCACCGCCCAACTCGGCTATGTGATTCTCTTGATGGATTTTTGCCCAAATTGGTTGAGGTACTACGTTACCGAACAACATGTCGATATCGGCAAGGTTCATGATAGTAGCATCCACTAATTGGGATAACTCTTTGTAATAACCAGCCGGATTTTTGCGGGGGTCAGGCAAAGTTTGCTTCACCTGCAAAACTTCCGATCGCTTCCATGGGAGGTGTATCCAAACTCTCTGGAAGTGTGGCAAAATAGGGGGATTAACACCGGGATTACCTGGCATCCATACTGGGGGGACTTCTCGCATGGGATACTGACCAGGTGTTGCCATCCATTCCTCAGTTTCGTCCTTAAACAGTGCTCGAGGTAGTACGGTAGATCGAAAAGACAGAAGACGCTCTACAGCACGTCGAACATTACTACCCACAATCATACCGCTCGAAAACTGATTCTGGAGTTCAGTCATTTCGGCAGGCACATTAACTACCTCATCGGTATCCCATACCTCACGTAAGGATTTACACATTTCCTCAAACACAAATCTCTGCGTGGGCTCATTAAATTGAGAGAAAGTCTCAAAAACCATGCGCGGGGTATTTTTAATGGGATACCTAATCCAATTACGCGCCATTTTTATTAACGTATAACTCTCCCTACCACCAGGGATTTGACTTCGCCGTTGAGGGACATCAGAAACATCGGACCCAAGGATCGGTCCAAATGGAGAGTAAAGATTAGCAACTGTATTAGGTATGCGGCTACGGACAGACGGAGAAGAGGAGAGAAGTACAGGGGCAACAACATGGGGACTAAACACAGGAGCAGTAGGATCAGTAGGAGTAGCCAAGAGAGCAGAAGTAGCGGGAACACCAGACTGAGAAGGTATAGGCAGTGGAGCAGTAGGAAGAGGGGCAGGTAAGGGAATAGGGACGACTTCAGGAACAAGAGGATTCGGAAGGACAGGACCAGCGACAGGCTGACCAGCAGCTGCCGGAACAGGTTGAAGAACCGGAGGAACCACAGGAGCTGTAGTATCCTGTGCGTATGG
The DNA here is from genome assembly GCF_964263255.1 of Lissotriton vulgaris. Lineage (NCBI taxonomy): Eukaryota > Metazoa > Chordata > Amphibia > Caudata > Salamandridae > Lissotriton > Lissotriton vulgaris. The sequence continues at coordinate 47,170 of NW_028253261.1, forward strand.
AGGTGGTGACTTCAGTAGATAGGACAACAAAGGGTCCTCTACCGCTTCCTCTCCCTTTTTATCAGAACTCGACGGTAAAACGGGATAACACTTATCCACCGCCATATGTTGCAGTCTAGCAAAAACTTCCTTTTCCTTCTCTTCTTTATCTCGCTGGAACTGCTCTGCATTTCTCATTACTGTAACAATACCTTCCCTCTTATTTTTCTTAAGCTGTTTAATTTCTTTCTGCCTGGACTCTTTTCGCCATAGCCGAAAGGAATCAAACATGGCCGGCCTAGATTTCTTTTTGAACAATTTTGCTTCGAGATTATCCAGAATTGCTGTTTCGAAACTACCATGAGGTGGCCAACTAAGGACACCATCATCTTTAGTGTAGCGGATCCAATAATCGTTATACACGATAGGACCCACTCCGTGGCGACTATAGAGCTCATAGATCGGAGTTCCAACTGGAGGTATCGGACATGAGTCCTCCAATCGGGAATCCGCACCGCAGCATTTAAAGCAACTAAACAAAGTACTACGGCCAGGCATCGTGCACACTAACAGAGTTTACGAACTTCAAGGGTTATCGATTTACGATGTCCTCGCAAAAATGCAAGACCCTCGGTTTTTGGCAATTGCAATCGTCAAATAAAACCCAACAACTAAGGACCAATAACTAAGAACCACAAATGCAATGGAACCATGCAAACAACCAAGTTTCAACAACAACCAAGGACTCTGGGAGTGACCCACAAATACTTAACTGAAAGAGCAATGGCGTCACCAGGAAGGCCCGTCAATCGTCTCGCTGTACAAAGGACTACGCCAGGCGCCAAAACAGGTCGACAGTCAGGGCATCAGTCCGTCGTAGCCGTCAGGAGTCGGGGATCTTCGCGGGAAAAGTCGTCGGACCACTTATTTCGACAACAGGATCGATGAAGCGGGGTGCACCTTCCCTCGGAGATTTCACACTAAGTTCCTCACGATCGTCGGGATTTGGACCGGTACCGCTGATGTCGCCCCACGTGGGCGCCAACTGAAGGACTGGGCTATTTTAAGGCCCAGCGGTGCCAGGGGACAACACCTGAAACCTTCGTGGGTTACCTGTTCCGGCGTACAAATCACAGAGACACGGGACACTTCCTTCGGCGTCAAAGATCAAGGTTTATTTACTGCAGGGAACACAGAAGTCACAAGAAGTACAACGTATGTAGGTTCTAGGAGACTGCTTCAAATTGCAACAGTGGATCGCTCCTTTTATACATATTTCTGTCATAGCACAACATGGCGAACAAAAGGTTACAACTCAGTTCCCACAGTAAACTTCAAAAGGGTTGCTTTCATGTATTCAGGGTCCTGGAACATAATTAAAGTAGCATCGCCGGTTCCCAACTGTAAAAGTACGTTATCCCACCATTAAGTACATTCCATTCCGGCTGTAAACGAGTTTAAGTCAGAAACCGGTGCAAGAGAAATCAAAGATAGACAACAGATTGAAAGGAGTGTAGGGGGGGATATCGGAAACACGATTGCAGGATCAAAGGAGTCGTGCCTAATGAATGCACGGCTGAAACAATAGACTGGCACGGCAAGATGAGCCTTGAGCGGGGCCATCTGCCTTTTCAGTGTCATCCCCCTCGTCATAAAGACACCCTCAAAGAAGCACGTGTCTTCCGCAAGAGCTTGGGAATCCCAGGGTCACGAAGCGGACAATGTCCGTTCGCTGGCTACTTGAGGGCAAGAGACAAAATGGATGCCGTATCTAAAATGGAACCCGTGGATTCAGATGAAGAAACCCATGAATAAGACGAACGGTTCAGGCCAGCGTAGCGAAAACGCGTACACCCACTAAACTCGTCATTTGCGGTTCATAGATACCAAACTCGTCCATATTCGAACGAGTCGAAAACACCACTATAATTGTCACGGAACCTCACAATCTAGACTCAGTTCTTCCTTTTTCCTTTATTGGTGTGGTGTGAATGAACCTTGGGTGTGTGGATTATGAGTTTGTGTATATGATATCAGGTGGTGGTCTTTTTCAATTTTTGGGCCATGTGTATTTATAATTCTTTGTGACATTTGCATATACTTGTTAAAAATCATGTCTTCTGAGAAAAAATATTTATAAAAAATGCTTTTGTGATAACCTGTTTTATATTGAATAATAGAAAAGAAAAAATATATAAAATGCGAATAAAATAAGAAATAAAACATGTTGTTTATATTTCTGTCACTTGTTTTAAAATTAAAAGGACGTACATCACTCTTGGATAATTAGGGCCATTGCTGGAACAACCTTCCTACAATATTTTGGTAGTTTTGGTGTGGCCTGTGTTTGTGATATGCGTGCTACATCCCTAGTCGCAGACATTCTTGCTAGGGTTAAAATGTTGGTCTCCATGTCCTCAGGGTCAGGAGTAATGCTTGTGGTGACTGGGTCTGACTCATCATCACCATCATTATCCGGCTGCTCAACAACATCGCACTCCATAAGTGGTAGGCTTCCTGGAACCTTCCTTTTCACTAGCCTGGTCTTCTTGGGATGTCTCTCCCTCTCATGCTCAGATTGTTGTGGCTCCCAATTGAGGTCAAGATCATCAGAAGGGATGCTTGGCGAAGAACTCGATGGACTAACCCTCCTTTTCCTTGGTGGGGATTTGGAAAACAATAGATCTCTTGCATGAGGTGCTGCCTCTTGTAAGTCTTCTTGCTCTGCATCAGGCTCAATTTCCTGAACTGCCCCGACTTCGGGAGGAACAACTACTACTATTGCCGGTGGTGGTTCTTGAACAACAACTATTGCAGGCGGTGGTTGTGGTAGTTGTTTTCGTTGAACATCTACTATTGCGGGCGGTGGTTGTTGAACATCTACTATTGCGGGCGCTGGTTGTTGTTCACTACTTTTCTGCTGTGTTCCCTCTTGCGTGGAATGTGTACTATTTTGAGACAGCGATAAGTTCAGGTCAGGCTCAGTATCACTGCTTTCCACCATTAGGCTGGCTACCTCTTCCCCACTCATCTGCTTGGGCCTGGGTTGGTGGTGGCTTGGGCCCACTGATGCGGAGGTGCTGGCCCCAGCTTGGACCCCGGTCACTGCCGCTGCAGGCGTACTTTTTGCCCCAAAAAATGTTTTCGGGTCAACACCAGACTTAAGTGTCACTTCCTTCTTCTGTTCTTTTTTCTTCTCAGCAACTTTCTTGGTCTTGGAGGACCTGGTACCTGCTTTCTTTGGGCCCATCTTCTTCAGATGTCAGCACTGCAGCAGCACTCAGTTGCACAAATGCACAAGTTGCTGAGAATGATGTCTGGTCAGGTTAGTCACACCACACGTGACTTAGTACAGAAGGACGTCCGTCTGGCAGTAGAACAGGCGATGAATGATGACCGACACCTCCTCTTCCGTCTTTTGTGCACCTACAAGCAAAGAAGGCAGAACAACGTCAGTCGAATATGGATTTTTTTAGCTTTAATTTTAATTACTACTAGAAGTATTAGTACAAGCAGTAAGAGTAAGAATAGCAAAGAACTAAAATGCAAATGTAGTGGAAGTGGAACTTGTTTATCCTTAATTTGTGCATCATTTCGGATGGATGCAGCATCAGTGACCTGCAGCAGATAGCAATGGGGATGTGAACAGTAGTAAGCCTACAGGAACAATGGCAAGACACAGGCCAATTTGTCAAAAACAAAACAGCACACTACTACTAGCACCACAGCTCCACATGGGCACTCATCACAGGTACATGAGTAAAGGCCAGAAAACAATAAACTCAAGCAGGCCTATATCCCTCCCTATAAGGCCAGAAAAAGGAGGATGCCTGCATCACAGCTTAATACAAAAAAGAAAATCCCAATGGCTACAAGGTTTGAAAGTTACACAACAACACAAACAACAAAGACATTTGGAGTTTTTACCCAAACAGTTAACTACACCCCAAACACCACATTTGAAAATTCAATGCATTGCCACCCATGGCCTAAATGATGTTAAATTCAACAGACAAAATGGAAACCGCTACATCAAGCATCCCCGCTGACTATCTCTGGGACTCTAGGCCTACTGGCAGAAAAAATCACACAAGTTTGTAGGCCTGTGGCAAAAACTAAACCAGGATGGAAGGTCACACAAAATGGCCGCCCCCACATGGCCTGGCCACCCCCAAAAACATAAAAAGAAAGAGAAGACAGACAATACTTTCCTATGGCAAAAGTCAATGCTTGGCTTGACAAAATGGCAGCCAAGCCGCCCACATGGTCAGGCCACCCTCCAACAACAAAGTACATAGAGGACAGAAACAGTAAGTGGTCCATGCTCCAAAAAGTACAAGCAAATGACAATCTGAGGAGTTTCTTTTAGCAAAATGAACAGCATCTACATTTTCGGGAACGTTTTAGGCAACTTGAGAGATATTGCTCGTGAGAATGCAAATTTGGCGTGTTCGGCAGCGCGAACTGTACAAAACGTCGTGATCGCGCGCCCGAGCACGCACATTGAGCGCGCAAAAAAGACAAAAACTGTAAGGTCGCGTTGTAGCACTGTGCAAAGTTACCAAAACAGTACAGGCATCCCTCAATAATATTTTTTAAGAAAGATTGAGTAGCACAGAAATCTGTAGTTAAAAAAAAAAAACCCAAACCAAAAAATTATTTACAGTACACCAATTCTCAATTCTCAAACTTACTTGTGAAAGAAAAGTTCAAATCCAAAATTCCTCAATAAATCCAAGTAAATGCTATTATGCAGCAGACAAACACTAAGAGTGATCCTTCCAGCTCCAATTCCAAATTAAAGTGAACACCACATGGACAAAGCACTGGGAGGAGCCTGGTGGACAGGAACAGGAAGATGGAGACTCAGGGGCACTTCCTTTCTCTTGAAAAAAAGAGTAGAAACAAAAAGAGGACTCCTAGCCCAAAAAAAATACAGCCAAATCACAATTTGAGGGGTTAAATTAACTTAAATGAACATTTATGAGAAGATTTTAACATGCTCGAGAGATATTCTGTGCCAGATTGCAGTTTCAGCCTGTTCGGAAACGCGATCTTACCAACATGGCGCTGAAAGGAAGATGTTGCGTCCCATGACATGTTCGCGCGTCCGAATGGGATTGTGCGGCCGGATTCCAAACATCGTAGCGAACGCGACCGGGAGAGAAAAGTGAGAAAGCGAACGTAGAACCACAGTAAGTCATTACTGTGCACGCGAGAATGCTATTGATCGCGCAAGGAAGAAACTGCTACGCTACGCTGTAGATTGCGAAGTAGTCGACAGCTTCGTGCTCTCCGTGAAGTGCGAAGTTGCCGAAAATTCGCAAACTCCGCGAACGGAGCATAGTTCTCCGCCCAGGGTTAATAAAGATGCATATT